>NW_018734434.1:0-53421 GCF_002204515.2 Aedes aegypti
GGACCAATGGCATAACTTTTCAACGCAGAGCGCTGTTTGGTTCTCAAGAGTTGTGCTTCTTTCTATAATCACCTTAAATATTTGATATAATGGAAATAACGAAACAGCAACACATACGTTATTTGAAGTGATGAGAACAACAGGATATATTCTAGTAAAGAGTGTATCAATGCTCTCCGCTCATTCAAGTTATGTTATATATTTATTATAAAATCAATAATGTCGTCAAATATGATCCTGTTTTGAGTATAATTTCAATATCAATTCGAAGAAAAATGAATTTTGCATCAATTATGAGGAGGTATGTACAACGTGGTGTAGGGTAGTTTGTTGGAAAACCAAGTCCATAGATCAAATTAATTTTACAGGCAAGTTCAAAATTAACCTTTAAATGTTGTTTAGATTAAAAATTTGGTTCACATTGATTGAAAATAACACTTTAGAAGAATTTTGAAGCAACTACATAATCGATTTTTGAACACAAAAGACATTAACATTTATTACATTACATTCCAACCAAAACTCTTTCAGTGCTCACGAATATAATTACAGATTATATATAAACAACAAAAATAAACCGTTATTGTTCGAATTATTGGATTTTTTCTGCCAAAATAATGAAAAAACTGGTATTTCTCATAATATTACCTAAATTTCATATTTGACCGCTATATAAATGTCCATGTGTACTTTACTGCACCTGAACCACTTAATGAAAGGGTTGAGCAATCAAATATAGCATTACAATTTTCATCTGCTTGTTGTATTTTGATAGGTGTACAAATATGGAATTGGGTAAATTTTAGACACAAATTAAATACTTTCCATTAATCCAAAGATGAATGTAAATGAAAAACATTTTTTTGATTTGAAAATAATAAATAATTACCTATGGCCTTCAATATGCATAAAGTATTTTAAACACAGTACATCGTTTAATAGTTTTTAACTAACTTGATGTGAAAACAGTGTGTACGAAAATGAAATTGGGCCACTGTATGTGTATGAAAAATATACTACATTTATTATGCTGTGTTCCATTGATTTATTATAGTTCCATCTTCAACGCACCCATAGCTTGGGGAATGTCCAATAATTATGGTTCTGTTGGAGCCCCTTTCCCAAAAGTAAGATCTTTTGTTTTAAAATTAAAGTTATTTTGTTTGGCTCGTAAGAAATCTCAAACTGTCGCTCCCCACATAAACTATAAATTATGTGATATTGGACGACCCCTAAGGATGGATGAATAAAGCACAATTTAGTTCGTTTATTTTGCATTGTCGGCTTTCCTTAGTATGATGCCATAATCAAAATTTGACAACGATTTAGTCATGGATCAAATTTCATTCATGATATACCACTTGAAAAGTTCTCCTTTTATACAACATCCCGATTATAAGTAAACGCTAACGCAATGCGGGACACCATACGTCAAACGGAATGCATAAATGGAGGCGAAATATTTCGACCAGTTTTGGCGCGCATACATTCGTTATTATCAAGCGTTTGCTGGAATAAAGACCGAGTGCGCATCGTACCTTCATGCTGTGCGTACACAAATTTTCTCTGCTCTTGTAAGTAGTTAAAACTACCTTAACTAACAATTTATTAACTCAATTAACAATTACCTTAACTAGCAGAAAAACAGTACTTTTCGGTGCTACAAAAGCAAAACTTTTCAGTACCGTAATCCACGGTAACGTTGATCAGTTTTGTGATATTTCTTAAATTTTTCATTTGAAAATGCAAAATTCGCAAGTTTTATATTTTTAAAACAAGTACCGTAATTTCGGGTGAAATTTATCATTTTTCACGGTTTTTCTAGTCTGTTTTCTATAATGTTAACAATGCCAAACAACTAAATGCAGGAAAACAAGTACGAAGGTGAGCCTCATCGACTTATGTACCGTAAAACGGGATAACATTGATAATGCGGGTAACTTTGATAGTGCGAGACCCACAATATATTAAACGAAATAACGAAGTTTCTGTTAATCAGTTAAGCAAAACGAATGCAAAAGTGAAGAGTATTAGTATGACACTTTATGTCAAAGCCATTTTTGTAGTAATCAAGTGCTTTTGAAGATTTATATGCAAATATGAAAAATTTACAAATTTTAGCATTTTTGCGACGCTAACAAACAATCTGTTCTGCGATCACTATTTGATGAAATCATAATGAGTTCGTCACTTATCCTTGACAGCCTAGTTATAGTAGAACATGAATTTGGTCTCATATCTCTTAGCGAAAACTATTTTTACAAATGTTCCGAAATTCATTCAATTTTATTCGATTTATATTTCATTATCAAAGTTACCCCAAAACAGAAAACCGACTTTCGATAATATGAAATATTATATATCCATTCAGAATAAATCTTTTGGTAATCTATCAAGTCCAATCGATAGCTAGGATGTCAGTACTTGTTTTAAAAATATGAATTAAAAACTATCAAAGTTACCCCGTTTTACGGTACCGAAATTTTCTAACAAATGTCATTTTAGTGTTAACAAATACACACCAAAAAAATCTTAGATTTACACGTAACGTAATATTAGCCTCAATCATGCAAAGCCATTTCTCATGTATTATTCAATGATAAAACCTATAAACACATCTATTATATACGACATTGTTACCAAAATCCTTAATATTGAACGCGAAACGTCTTCTCTCGAAGAATGTTGCATGCAAAACGGCACGGTTTACATGATTTTCACGCTGAAAATTCAATCATAAATAATGCACATGGAATGACAAGCCGTCGATCCATCCATGTGCATTATTTTTGACAGAATATTCAGCGTAGAATCATGTAAACCGAGAATTCTTGTTTGCAATTTCACTTTCAAGATGCAAGAAAGCATACAACATTGGCGAATGTTGGATGGAAGATCATGAAATGTTTCAGTTTCACTCAAGTTTGCCAGCATTATCGAATGCAATGAGACAGTTTACATTAATTATCGTTGAATGTTCAGTTGCAACTCGTTTTACATGATTATCATAAAAAATTACGTGCCATGTAAATTTGAGAATTTTTTGCTGTGTACCTCTGAAATTGATCACTTGTCAATGCCATTATTGTTAGTTTCCAAATCAAATCTATATTATACATTTGAGCTCCCTGAATCCGAATATGCTTGTAAAATTCTTAATAATGCAATATTTATATCAATAACGAATAGTTATATTTCAAGAATTACGCGGAAAACGCCTAAATGTATGCAATTTCCTAAGAAATTCAATGATATCTAACAGAAATTCAATTATTTCAACCATATGAGCTAATTGGTACGAGTTTTGGTGATGAAATTTGGTTTGGGGATATATCTCAAGCATCCTCACAAAATTTCAGGTTTATACCATGTTCAAATCCTTGCTTATAAATAAAAGTTCATAGCTGTTTGTCAATACTGTACCGTGTATGATTTTGAAATTTTTCGTTATTTTCATAGTAATAAACATTCTTTAACGCAAAAAAAACTTCACAACACACAATTATACAATAGTTACGACAAGCAACGTTCATTTACTGCAGCTTACATTGATATTTGTGCTCCATTACGAATAAATAAAATCGTGTGATACGATGATCAATTTCACCCTTCTGATCAATTACACCCGATATTACGGTACCGGATTCAGGGAGCTCAAATTTATCATATAGAGTTGTTTTGAACACTAACAATAATGGCATTGACAAGTGATCAATTTCATCCCGAAATGAGATCCTCTGATTTTTTTATTTTAGAGATATTTGTTAACACTAAAATGACATTTGTTAGAAAATTTCGGTACATAAGTAAATGAGGCTCACCTTCGTACTTGTTTTCCTGCATTTAGTTGATTGGCATTGTTAACATTTTAGAAAACAGACTAGAAAAACCGTGCAAAATGATAAATTTCACCCGAAATTACGGTACTGACACCCACTACCCGTGACTATATACTGAATTTTGGTTTTCAAAAGATTGAAGAATGTTTAAATGAATGTTATAAGTGGTTTTTATTTATCTTATATGGAGTAACGTCGATCACCCATGTAAACAACGTTCGGTAATATTGAAAATGTTGTTGCTTACTTAAATCATGGCCCCTGAAGTCGAATAGGTTGATGTGCTAGTATCCATCGTATTAAGCATTGATCAGTGAGAACAGCAATTTTCCCAGTATTGCAGTGAATAATGCTCATACAAACCGATGCCAAACAATTCTTTCTCAAAACGGCTTTAGCATTGTACAATCAGATTTTGATAAATCTTGAGCTCTTTTGGGACATAATGCAAAGAAAATGCATCTGGCCGTATACTCAATCCGTCGTATCGTTTTCTTTTCTGTCGCAATAAGTTTCCAGATTCGTCTCACAACTTACGGCTCACTGTGATATATTGAGTGGTCAAAACACGACATATCAACGCTATAATAAAATGTTTACTAAAGTATATAGATTTATGAGCATTTCCCTCTATTCCTTCAGCATGATGGAATATACTAATTTCCTATACAATTCATTGTTCGTCATCAAAATTCAGCCCAATTTCTTTTGACCGTACAATTATGGCATTTCCTCACAGTGCAGCGAAAGCAACACAATCAAAAGAACTGTACAGTCACCCCACATTTATGGATCAACTAAGGATCATTTCTAAATACAAAACATGATTAAAAACATGGTTACGCTGAACAAAACGAAATTACCTTCCTGGCACTGCAAATATAGTTGTTTTTGAGAGTACACCTCGTGATTCCCGGTTATTTATAAAAAAGTGTCGATTTCGATAGAAATTTCAAACGATGTCCACCCCACAGATGTGGATCAGTGGGAGAGGGTTCATTCAAATATTACGTAACGCAAAATTTGTCAATTTTGGACCCCCTCCCTCCCCCACGTAACAGCTTTTGTATGGAAATTTTTAAATTTTTGTATGAACCGTAACACTATGTCAGACCCCCTCCCTCCCCCTGTTGCGTTACGTAATATTTGAACAATCCCAGAGGAGGATCCTGTGAGGTAAATTAATGGCGTGTTAGTGAAAGCATACCTTTTGGCGTTTGTTTCGGAATCGTCTTATCTTTGATTCATAACTGTGGTGTGGTTTTCTATGTCCCACAGTTACGAATCAACGCTTCTGGGAATACGGTTGACATTTTATTTTCTGCGGACGGAACAAATATGCTTAAGCATGTTATAATTGATTGCGATGATGTACAGATTTATGGTTCACGTAGGTAAAATGTGTTCTTCGTAATTGCAACTCTATTCGATGAGATAAATATTCCCGTTGTAATAAAACTTTGATCCATATCTGTGTGCCATCCATAACTGTGGGGCGACTGTATTTTTACGTCGAGCATCGCGCACACATTGATGCGCACAAGCTCTTTTTTCTCAGTACGACGGATTGAACTTTGTTCACATTCTTAATTATACGCGGTCGTTGTGGAAATTTCATTAAATTTCGTGAATTTTAGAACTTTTACGGCGTGGGATTGGAATGATATCCTTCAGTGAAGAAGTGCGAAGATTTTCTATAGTGAAAATAAGTGCCCGGCGAAGTAAGTCACATAGGGGGCGGGAAGAAACTTGTATCATAAAGTGATGTGACTGGTGTTGATCGTTAAGCATTTCTCTTAAATCGTGTTTGTCCATACGATTTCGGTGAAAATGTGCAAAGTGGATAATTAAACTAAAGTTATTTAACGAAATACAGTAGTTTTATTGCATTTATGGTGTACAAGTGTACACACCATGACAGCTTTCACAAAAAGTACACTTGGAAAGTGAATCTATGTTGCAGGTAAGTTGAAATATCCGCCGTAGTGGAGCATTTAAAGTTTGATTCCACGAATTATAGCGCTTATGACGAACTGGAACGAAACCCTATAACCAAACTCTTATTGGGTCTTGCACGAGTGTTTAGATTTCTGTGATAGTTTTGACATCCCTCCAAGCATGATTTCGCTGCGACATTTTCCCCAGATTAGACTCAACGATTATTACAGTACGATTTATTGCGCACAAATCACACAATCGCGCACAGCAAGATCTGGTAGGCTAACTGTCCAACTGTCAAAAAGTTGACACAAACTTTCTTATGACAGACTTTGCTCGTATACATTTGCACTGCGAAATTGTATGCGAGATTCGACTGTGATAATAAGAAATTTGGGGTGAGTCTAAATGGGTGCAAAAGTCCCAAGTCGATTTGAGTGATTTCAAAAATAAATACGTTTTTAACCGGGAATACGCCTAAAGGTCGGCAATTTCTTAACGAAAGTCTGCATTCTTAATAGTAGTTCGTTAATTAATTAACGAACTACTATTAAAAACTTGAATAAACTTATGAATGATTTGACAACGAAATCGTTTTCGGCAATACCATTTTTAAAAACAACCGCATTTCCCTTGCTCATACCATTTTCAGAACGCATGTAAGACATGAATCTTCGCTAGTTTCATCCATAATTCTTTAATGAATGTTCGAATTCTCTGAGCAGAATCTCAAATAGAGAAACTTTAAAGTAGATGGAGTACCGTGTATCTTTTAATTCCGCTCCTAAATGCTTATCTTTGACAGATACGCGTATTTCGACTACCACTTGCAGTCTTCTTCAGTGTCAGTTACTCGTATCCACTGGATACGAGTGACTGACACTGAAGAAGACTGCAAGTGGTAGTCGAAATACGCGTATCTGTCAAAGATAAGCATTTAGGAGCGGAATTAAAAGGTACACGGTACTCCATCTACTTTAAAGTTTCTCTATTCATCCATAATGATAAAAATCATTGATTCTAAAAGTTGACAAATTTACATATGAACGAAACGAAGTTTTCGAAAAACCTCAATTTTTATTAGCTCATGATTGTAAGAAACAGAGGCGTCATTCGTGCTTTGAAAATGTTCCATCTACCGTTTTGATTCATATTACGGACACTTAAGGCCGCAGTGAAGTACGACTGGTTAGAAAGCATAAAAAAAAATCATTCTGTATGATTTCTCCTCGTTATTGAGCCTTTAAAGCACCTAACTTTAGAATGGTGAGTGAAGATTTTGATTCCACAACATGAATAATTTTTAATAAATAGAAATGTGTGGACTTTTCATGATTCTTATTCCGGACGCTTGCTTACTTTTACCTCATATTCCGGACACTTCGAATCGAATTCCGGACAGCTCGTGAAAATCATATATAGAAAAGACAAAACTTCAATTGACATCGTTAAACAACAAATCAGACGTATAAGGAAGTTGGGCATTATAAATTTGCATGGATATCTATGTGAAATGTTTATTAAAACGAGCCTCGAAAGTAAGAACATTTGAGCGGCAAAAATTGAAACATTTCGTGTGAAATGTTTTCCATACAAAGTTGAGTGTCCGGAATTTGTATTTGTAAAAAAATATTTACTTCCTCAAGCCTGAAAAACTAATGTCTTATCACGATTATTTTAAGCGACGGGGCAAAACCGCCCACCCATGGGGTAAAAGTGATCACGAAAACCGTCGTACACAATTTTGCAAAAAAAAAAAATCAGTTCCCTGTGTTTCTGAACAGTATAATGTTTTATGAATTCTACATTGATTAACGGGGATATTGTATCATTTTTAGGGTAAATAAATTAAAAAAACTTAGACATATACTTACCTTGAGACACCCATATTTTGAAAAAAACATGCGCATTTGGCTTGTATTTTTAACAAAATTGATTTCATTTTACTTGTATAGTAATGTACAACGTAGTTACAACTTTTAAAATGGTTCAGACATTTTACTTAGTATACATTAGTGATGGCGGTCTGACCCCATCAACAGTTATCGGTTTTAACCCGCTTGCGCAATTTTCACAACTATGGCCTTATTTCAAAGCTAAATATTTACAATTCATATTTCACTTCACTGAAGCATATTTCACATTTCTGTAGAAACATGGACGGGTAATAGGGTCCTGAAGCCCTGTCCCAATTTTAGTGCTTAACGCTTAAGTTTAGGCCAAAAACACATGATTACGCAATTGTTAAATGTTTTTCGTTGGTTTAAGTCTAAAAAACATTTTTTAATGTTTCTTTAGATTTTGTCACACCCCTTGGCTTAAACTCAAAATTTGGGTATATTTTGTTTTCCGTGTCCCTTCCGAAAAGTCAGTTAGGAACAACCCCAGTGTTAAAACTAAAACCCCTGTGGTGTTTTTGTCGACTAAGCGAACGTCAAACATGATCAAAAGTGTCAAGGATCATTTAAGGACCCAATTTTTAAATTAGAGTTTAAACATGATATAGCCGTTATTTTAACGGGAAAAAATGCTAAACTAGTTGCAATAACATGCTCTTTCGTGTTGTTAAATAAAAACAAGATTTCATTAAAAATTTTAGGACCCAATTTGTTATGAGTTTACACAAAAATCCCTTCCGAAATCTTTAAATGAGCATCTATTGAATTTAGATCAAATTCAATATCGACGAGCAGAAACTTTGTTTTTGATATTTGTATTGAAAAATTTAATACAAATATCACTCTAAATGGTTCGGAATATCAAAAATCTTGTGTTTATGGAAAGTGCTTGGTGAACTTTTAAGGTCCGTCTTATCCCGGCGGGCGCTCTTACCCCGTCTTCCCCTAATTTAAATTTCAATCAGCCATATCTCTGCAACGGCGCAACCGATTCTCGAAATTATTTCACGTATCTCATATCCATATTTAGTTTAATACGGTTAGAGCATAATGTTTATATGGGTGTACAAATTTCCCCTAGAACAATGAAACCAATACAATTTTTTTCGCACACTGAGGCGGCATTAGAATCGTTTCAAATTTTACCGCAAATGTTATAAATTAAGGTTTTTCAAACCAGAATGACTCCAGTTATCTAGACAAATAATGCATGTGAAGCAAACAAATATTTCGAGCATCCCTAGCGAGGCGCAGATTTCGCATGCCAAAACCTTTAGTGCTCTGGATATGCATGCTAGAGGTTTGGAATCTTCGACAAAGTACTTTAGAATAAGTTGCACTTTATTTTGATCCCTTTGGATTTGATCTAAATAACTTATAACTGATCTAGATCAGTTTTATCTCTTGGTAGGAACGTCCTGGATAAAAACTTCCTTCTGTATATTGACAATGCTTCGACGAAAATTTGCTTGCAGAATTGCAGAGTATATGTCTGAACAGAACTCCAACTTTTTGATTACACTCAAAATTTTAATTACTGAAAAGAATCAAGAATCACTTTCTTTTCTTAACTGTTTGCCTATAAGCCAAAAGTCAAAACACTGACATGAAGTTTTTTGAAAGAGAAAAATTACACTCAAAAATTATTTTGATAAAAAACTTCAAAAAATCATATATTTTCCTGTTCGCTTATGCATCTTATTGAGGAGTAAAGACATTTAGATTTTCATTTCGGCATAAACTGGATTGTACATGCCCAGTGAATATGTTCCAGCAAAAATAAAAATTTTGGATCACGCTCAAAATTTATTTTAATGAGAATCCACGAAACTATGATTTTTTATCTGGTTTGCCTGTAACACAATGTTCTAAGCAATGATATGTGTGTGTTTTTTTTGGCATGAATTCTTTTGTAGAAATCAAGTGAATATATTTAAGCAGAAGTAGCATTTTTTAAATACACTCAAAGATTCTTTTACTTAAAAACTACGGAAATACTTATTTTATTATAACTATTCACCCATAAATCGAGTTTCAAAAGTATAACACAAATTTAATTGTACAAAAACAGTACATATGTTTGAGTGGAATGATAAATGTTGGATTACTCTCAAAACTTCTTAAACATAAAAAAACAACATACAGATTTCGAACCTGATTTTCAGTAAATTATAATTAAAAGCATATGTGTACGCAACTTAGTTGAAGAAGTTCAGTGGACATGTTTGGATAGAAAAGAAATTTTTGATAACACTCATGACATGACATCGCTTTAAATTTGAATATATAGGCAAACAGGTTAACCCGTATCCGACCGGGATACGATTTTTATTTCAAATTGTTATTGTGGACGTACGGGTTAAAAAGTAGCAGTTTCACATGTTTGTAATTAAAAGATTTGGTTTTTAATCAAACATTTCTATTTTTGCCTAAACATATTCACTGGACTTCCATGATTGAATTGAAAAAAAAACTACATGTTATCGGGTTAAAGTTTGATTCACAGGCAAACAGGTTTAAAAATTGGGTTTTAAGTGTAGCGAACTCAGAGTTTAACAAAAAAAATGTTACTTTTGCACACATGTTCATTGGACTTTAAGAACTATCAACAAACATCATATTTCTTTGCTTGGAATGATGTTGCATTGTTGAATTTATGCCCAAAAGCAGTGAAGATAAAACTAGGAAATGACTTTAGCTCAAAAACTTAAGATATATTACCAATTTCGAGAACTTTTAAGTGTGCATTCATTCTGAATAGTGTTTGGATTCATTGTTGTTAGAATTTTGAAAGTCGCTTCACCAAGTGAATATATGCATTATAAAAGTTAGAATTTGGGCACTTCCATTATTCACTTTGGCATTTGGAGGTTTTTCTCGACCGATTTTTTCTGAAACTTTGTAACTTTGTAAAAAAAGAAGCGCTACAGTACGACACACATTGTAGCCAAATATGAGCTTCGTAGCTTAAAAAAAAACTCTGCCCAAGTGAATCAAAAGTGCCAATAATGGGATTCAGCTCCCAATACATGTAAAAATAGGAGTTTTCAGTTAGTTATAGTTGTTGAAATTTTGAGTGTCTATTTTATCTTAAGCATGTTCACTGAACTTTTACTATAAATTCAATGCTGACAAACTTTATTTTGTACTTGTTTTAATTATGAATCGTGGTTTACGGCCAACAAGCCGAGTGGAAGTTTAACAACTACCGAAAAGCTAAACATTACATAACCCAATTGCAAATTATATGTAATGTTTAGTCTTTCGGTAGTTGTTTATTTTGTAGATTTTAATTCCGATTTATAGGCAAATATGTTTAAAACTAGAGATTTTGGTGATTTTTTAAGCAAAAAAAGTTTTCAGTCTGACCCAGAGTTCCTCTTTATGCTCAAACATAGGTTAAAACGAAAAACTACATGTTGTCGCTTTGATGCTTGTTTCAAACACACACAATTTAAACAAATTGTTTTTTTTTTTAGTTTTTTAATCAAATAGTTTTCAGTGTATCCAAAAATTACTATCTCTACCCAAATACATTCACTTGAATCCAACAAAGGAATTCATGCCACAAAAACTACATGTCATTGCTTTGAACAAAAAAAAAAGTTGTATAAATCACGACTGTAATCAAAAGTATATATTCCTGCTCAAACATTCAATGCATTCTGCACTTATAAAAGCAAATTTATATCGAAGAAATGTCAAAAATGTTTCATTGAACCACATTGCAGAAGGAAGTTGTGAACTAGGACGTTTATAATAGAAGGTAGGGAGGGAGTAGGGATCAAAATGTAGTGCAACTTATTTTAAAATACTTTGTCAAATATACCAAATCTCTACCGTATATAGCACCATCAAAGCACTAAAGATTTAGCAGTCGAAATCAGCGACCTACCCAAATTTGCCTCGTTATTATATTGATTTTCAAATACATGTGTTATTCTTATTTATTATTAACGATTATTCGAATCTGGTAAACTTTAATTAGTCATTTTTTCGTTAAGGTTTGACACGAAACAATTTTGAAAATCGGCTAAGCAATCAGGTATAGCTGAAAATCCATATAGATGTTTTCGATCCCGGTGCTCCTAGTGTTAATGTTGTTGATTGCATCGCAATGAGTAATCAGTTCGATGCTTTGTGCAAATGTTCCTACGGGTTCTACCCCGTTAGGCCGAATGCCGTTAGGCCGAATGTCGTTAGGCTGAAGGCCATTAGGCCGAATGCCATTAGGCCGAAAGGGTCGTTAGGCCGTAAGGGTCGTTAGGCCGAAAGGGTCATTAGATCGAAAATGGCCAATAGTTCTAATAAACCGTAAAATCGAATGAGTAACTAACATGGATAGGTCAGGATAATTTGCATTACCTAGAAGCCGCCGAATGACTTTTTTTTATTAAAGACACTACACGTTAACGCTTTCAATGGGCTAGACTTTTCAGGTCGAATGGATTGCTAATTGTAAGTTCAAGATAATTTGCATTACCTAAAAGCTGTGGAATAAAACTAGAAAGAACAGCCTTTGATTAAAACAAGGAAAAAACACTAATGAATGTGTTAGCCATTTGAAATAGTGGTAAATAATCAAATGTTATTTCGGCATAACGACCCTTTCGGCCTAACGACCCTTTTGGCCTAACGGCATTGGGCCTAATGACCTTCGGCCTAACGACCTGCACCCGTTCCTACGTTCTTTGACTTAAATGAGGAAACGAGGAGTGCCGCCAATCGTGGTTAATGTTCTGAATTTGGAGGATGTAGGCAGAAAATCTTGAACTCCATTAGGGTGAGGCAGGTCGGACTTCTGATATTGAGATATATCTTCACAACGCGACTACTCGGTGTGGAGTTACGAAAAGGAATGAATTTTATTTTACTTGACACTTAAGAACTAAGTTTTGAGTTCAACAGAAAATGGGAAGTAGGTAGGTTAAACAAGAATGGCAGTTGTTTGGTAAACTACTCGAGTCTTGCATATGCGTGTAATTTATTGCGCGCATATGGAAGCACTTTAAGAAGGTTATGGAAACAAGGAAAAGGTTTCGTTACTGACTGCATGTTTTGGTAGGTAAAGAATTTGGATGGAGGTTTCGGGTTTTTTGTGTCACGCTGAGAAAGAGTTTAATTTATGACGGAAAATTATATTGTTCTATGATGAAGCCCAAGAAATGTTGAAACGAGATTTGTGGGAGAACTGTGCCACGACAAGGGGAATCAAGCTCTACATTCAAATCGCAAAAAAAAGAAAACTGCCGCGTTTTGTTGGAAACTCTTAAAGATCGCGAACTTCTTCTAAAACATCTGGAAGAAAAAAAGCAAAATGTTTACTTATGCCGACAAAACTGAATGTTTGTTCAAGGTCGTCTAGAAAAGTATCTCAAGTCAAGTCACCTAAAGAGATCAAAAATGGAATATATGATTGGCTTCGATTTTTTCCAGTCCACGTAAGTTTGTATGTAAGTAGTAATCATTATGAAAAAGAGAACACAATCTGGCATTCGTCGGACAGAACTTTCTCAAGAACATTATTAAGTTCACTTTAATTTTTCAATTAGCGATCGCTTGCTTAATAATCATACCCATCAGGTAAATTATAATCATGCTCGTTCACAAGCTTATTTTATTCCGTCGATTAACTGTTGGAATCATTGAATTTCGAATGGAAATAGTAGAGAAAATTCCTATGCCAATGTTGTCACAAGTAATTTCAGATCCCCCCCTTCAAATTGTCTCCTATTGATTTTGATTTTTCATCTGAACAATTGAATCAAATGATTAATGCAATGTTCAAAACCACCACTATGGCTGGTTCAGGCTAAATTGGCGTAAAATTTAATAATAAAATTATTATTGGATTACGTTTCTCTAATGGATCCAAATATTTTGTCCCATGTTCCAAAATATGCAATCGAGAAAAACACGTTTAAAGATTTTAACACATTTAGGACTCGTTTTGACCAGGTGTGTAGTAAATTAAAATTAAATCTTTACAATAGTATAAAGAATAGGTTGTTCATTAGAGGCAAGGGTTTGTGCTATGAAAAAATGTAAATTTAGCTACGAAATTCATAGTGGGACTGTTATGCCTAGAAATACGGGGGTTTTGGTGTATTTCTACGCATAACAGTCCCACTGATAGTAGTGACCTATTATGTGCTAAGTATACTGCTGTAGATGACCGTTCTTATGTATTTATTGTACCAAATGTAGAGGATGTATATCCTCAAGACTATGTTGAGGCACCTAATGAAGGCTCAAGTGACATGTGCCAAACGGAGCCACGTGTGGGGAAGTGAAGAAATATGATTTTATAGTTTGCGATGGTTTTCTGTTTGTGTGATAATGAGAAAATGTATGAGTTAGTGAAAGAAAGAGTGAATGAGTAAGTTAGAGAGTTTATTAGATGTATTAAATTCCTATATCGACTCTTCCAGCTGCAGGCTTGACAACCCACTTGCACCAAAGAACCAGTTATCCGGAATAACCCAGTATGTGGCCAAGTCATCCAAAACCACTGAACTATTCTTCTTTTGACTTGATTTTCAAATTCATGAAGTTTGAGAACTTTAGTGGCCCAGGAAACCGGGAATTTGGAACAAACCGACATGTGGTCAGGTCATTCAAATACATCTGATTCACCTTTAGATTTAATTTGAAAATTCATGAAAATTGATACGTCGCAAGGCCACTTCAACCAGTAAACCGGTATTAGGAACAACCCAGCAAAGTCATCCAAAAACGGTCAAACCATTTCTATTTACACTTGGTTGTCTAAGTCATGAAGTTGATTTGTCGCAAGCCATGGACTCGAAATAAAATTGGTTACTGATTCTTCAAGTAGGATCACCTCAGTACTCCCCGCGATGAATTCAAAATTACGATAAATTTCTAATCTCTGACCACGGTTCCAAAAGCTAGAAGATTTTTGTGATTGACTCTGAAAATTCAACTGAAATTCATTGAAAAACGGATGGGAAATAATATTTTGATATTGAAAATTTCAATCAAATTTGACGTTGGGCTCGCATGAATGATGAATGCTTCCCGATAATACAAACACATAAAACAGGTTGTGTTCCACATGGGATGTAACGTAAGAAGATATTCAAAACAATTTCCCCGAACTCTAGCTAAACACTGCCTACTGAATATTTTGTTCGAGATCTGCGCAGCGAATTTTATAGTGTGACAGTTATGCGTTGAAATACAGTTGTGGGACAGTTATGCGTGGAAATTCATCAATGGGACCAATTGACTTGGCTTGCTTTTCAGAACAAAGTAAATTTTAGGTAAGTGTTTTCTAAAACTATACGTAAAAATAAACTGTTTGATGGCAAAAAGTCAAAATGCACAATAAGTAACATGGGACAATTATGCGTATAACGGCAGTATAGCAGTTATTACTAAAACTTTTTTGAATCCTGGATTCAAACTTAAGAGGTCCAAACTCTTTCGTATTGATCGGCTGGATGCAGCATGTGGTGGAGTTGCTATCATTCATAGACGTATAAAACATCAACTTTTTTGTCATTTGTAACCCAGCTTTGGGCGTTTATGTTGCAACACAACATGATAAATATACTTTCATAGCTGCAAATTTGCCTTTCATTGGTGAAATTAATGCAAAACATCGCTCATGGAATAAGGTAGGAAACTAAAAAATCTCAGAAATTTCCTATTTTAGCGTTACGTAATAAATGGATACTGTTTTATATGCATTAAACGTTACAGCAAGCCTTAAGTGTTTGGAATATGAAATGAAACTGTATAAAGGAAATATAAATAAACATTTTTATCGGCACACTCATTAGCTAACGATTAGGTTTTACGAAGAAATTTAAAATTTTCTCAAATGGCAGCTGATTCATTAGGGCTGGTACACAAATAATTTCACTAAAAATTTTAACGTTGTTGCCCCCTCCCCCTTTGTATACCCATTGGTAGGAGTTCTGCGAAAATTAGGTAAAGCTTGTCAAACTTTGCCTGACCCCTTTTTTCTCAAAACGTGCCATAATTTGTGCGTAACCCCTTAGATTTAATACATTTAAAATCACTGTTGGCAAGTTTTGGTACCATTTTCACTTATATTCTGAACACTTAATATGAGTGAAAATGGTATCAAAACTGCCATCAGTAGCATGAATTGATGAACGCACAGCGCACTAAAATAAATGAATCTACGACATTTGGTCGAATGACATTTAGGCGATTGACGTTTGGTCGAATGACGTTTAGTCGAAAGTACATTTGGTCGAATGGACATTTCGTCGAATGGACATTTGGTCGAAAAGAATTTAATTCCTTTAAATAGCATATGACATTTGGTTGAAAGGACATTTAGTTATGATTTAGTCGAATAGGAATTTTATTGAAGATTTTACAGAGTGGCATTTTGAAAAAGTGGACAGCATATATGGTACGTGTTATTACTGAATGTAGCTTATGCTAGAACAACATTTTAGAATGCAAGAAATCTGCATTGGCGTACTAGGATTTCATGAACAGACTCAAACCTTCAATATGCGATGAACGATTTTTTTGGGATTCCAGCAGATCGATCTGATTTCACCGAAAAATCGAATGACGCCTTGCGTTGTTGACATTGCTTGATGTATTTTTTTCTTATTCAAGTTTATTCTGCGAGTCAGAGTTAACGATTGTCACCTAAATCGATTCGTCTCACTTCCCGCGACACACGAGAAAGACATATTTTGTTTGCTTATTCTCGATTGAATCAATTATCAACTTGTTATTAAAGCCACATTTTTGCCCAATGAATGTAATTTAGCTGGAAGTCACAACAAACCGATTCGGCATGAGTAGGAAAACTTTCTAAATCTAATGATCAGCAGTTATATCCCTTTCGGGACGGACTATATTTAAGTGATTATTTCAAAATTTACCTTATAAACTCATCATCTCGTAGAACAAAACATTCTTTATTTTGGCTATTCTATCACTCCATGAACTTTTTAGGGTCAAATTCAGACCAGCACAATTGTGCTGGTCCGTCCTCAAGGCGGTCGATGTTCGAAATTTTTTTATTTCGTCATTAGGGTGCTCTTTCGTGGGATAGGGTGACCCAAATTTTCAGAAATTATTTTTTTTATGTACATTAAAATTTAAAAAAAATATATACTTTAATTTATATGATCTTTTTATAAATGGAACGAAAACAATGTACGACAGATAAAAATACTTCATGTTTTCTCTAAGATTCAAATCATAACGTGACGATGTCGTTTATCGAGATTATTCAAGAACTAGTCCACGTCATATAAAAATGGATAAATATACCCAAGCCTGCTTCTTAACTTCTCATGAGCACTTCCACAGTTATAAACTGACAGCTCTTTTTTTCAATCGACCAATTTGGCATGTGTTTATCGTGTGACAGGTATATTTGCTAAAAATGGAATTTACATCATTGTTATGTTAGTTTTTAGTCATCTAGTGTGTATCTATATCTTTTCTTATATCTATAGGACTGAAAGAACTTTGACGGATAGCTCACATATTACAGGGAATTTAAAAACTCGTTTAAAAAGGATTGTCAAAATCAGGTCAATAACCATATTAAAGCATGAATTTGATTTATGAAATTATGAAATGGAATATAGCAGCTATTTGAAAAATTACATAAAAATTTGTATTCGAATGTATTTCAGTATTTGGAAGCTAGCAATTTGAAAATGAATATACTGATAATGCTTCTAATAAGACAATTCATAAGATAGCTGTGATCAGCAGGCTTTTTGGTTTGCCATGAGTTATTAAAGTTTCGCAACCGTTGTGACCGTCGGATTACAAAGGAAAATTTAAAGCTCGACCATACTTGTAAGTTTTGGTTTCCTTTTCGTTTCGGTTGCATGGACACTTTTAGCTGTCAATTCTACCGTGCAAAATTGCCTGGAAAGCATTATGTACGATTATGGCCTTTAAAGGGTGCATTACACGAATCAAATGGCACAATCGTAATACGTTTCTGACGAAAAAATACTGCAGCGGGAGTTGAACCTAAACTTCTTTGATCGATTCAGCTAGTTACTGTGCAAAACTATACGCACGGCAATGTAGTCCAGATTTTAACTTTTAATACATCAGCTTATCTAAGTCTCAAAATTCAAGATTTGGACAATATACTTTTTAAGGTAAAAGGAACGAAACGATATTTTTTAATATGAGCGAATAATCTAGACTCTAGAGCAGGGGTTCTCAACCGGTGGTCCGCGGACTCCTAGGGGGCCGAGAGGAGCTTTCAGGGGGTCCGCGAAGCCATAAGCTATAATTACGATAATCAAATTATATCCAGTGAGATCTTGAAAATTAAAAACAAATGAATTCAATAGGAAATTTCTGAAATATTTGTGGCATAATCCTTGGTAGATTATGCCAGCTCACTGACGAGATCCATGTTTTCGGAGATTCCCTGACAATTTTTTTTTTTTGTTAATTCTCCCAACGGCAGATAGTTGGCTTCTAAGCAACCAACAAAATCTGTAGTAAACTCCTGGGAATATTTTTGACTAGTTATTAGCGGAATTAGAAATGTTTGCATGTGATGTATTCAATTCTTTGCACTTCTGATTCACTGCGAGGTTTCTTTTTGGTCACAAAATTTGATGTTTTCAAGTGCTTCTTATTGCCAAGTTTCACACGATTCGGCCTAGAAAATTCCTCCTGTCAAAGTAGATCCGGAAATACCAAAGTTCTTTACTTTATTCTGAACCGTACATAAATGCGGCTTTCTATTGTTCCTACTTGCCTTGCATGAATTGTTGAATTTTGTCAAGAACCTTTATGGAAGTTCGTTGTCGTATTATTGGAAAAATACTAGGTAGATTCCTGACTCTGATTCAAAATGGACTCCTCCGAATAACAGCAGGATTCTTGCATTGACGATTTCTTAAGATCTGTTGTGGATTACAGGCATGATTTGTAGGAGTGCCTGCTCAGTACATCAGATAACACTTCAATATTCGTATTGTGTATTTTGTAAAGCACAGTTGAAAAAACCTCTCTTTTCGTTCTCAGCAATAACGTGGTGCTTCTGGAGATGGTCAACTGCGTGACGACCCAAAAGATAAATCATTTTGAGAGATTTGGTTTTTCCATAAACATTGGTTTTAAGAACATCCATCTCTAGGGGTCATCTAGATGTTTGTAAATGTTCAAAGGGGGGCGTGGCTCCGAAAAGGTTGATAACCACTGATCTAGAGCTTCATACACTACTTGATTGTTTAGTAGAGTATTTCACAGTACTGCAAAAGTTTAAAGTTCCCCAGTTTAAAGCGCATTTCATACATCAACACTTATGGAAGGGTGTTCATCACTTTCTAAAAAAAAAAAGGAACTAACTTCCATAATCACCTTTATTCATATATAATATTTTTAAATTACAAGTCAAACACACTTTTTAGAGAACCTCACTGTCCTAGCTCTAAACTAACACTGCCTGATCTTCCCTAACTAGTAAACTAGTAACCTACCTAGCCCTACGGTCAGCTGGGAACCATCGATGACGGCGAGATGTTTCCCATGCGATCGTCACGTTTGTGATGCTGAGGTCAGCTGGGAATCGCTGGCGCGCGATGTCTCCCATCCAATTGTCACGTACAGGATCGGATGTCCGTTGTTGTTGTTTTGCCTGGCGCTAACTCTGGCGTGGGAACTATACTGTGGAAGAACTTGTACAATGATGTTTGGCAGGTTGGGACATAACTCCCCCCTTCCTAGCTTGAACCGCCCCGGTTCAACTCGATGTTGGAAGTTGTAGGTGTAGATGCTTTGATTACAATTTTCGTCCAGATTGTCCTTATTTCTTTGAAAAGGTAAAGAAATATTATTAGAAAGATGACCATTGTGAAAGTGCCTCCGTATGAAACATGACTATTGGTTGTTTCCAAAAATTCAATTCGTTTTCTGTTGTTTATGTGTAGTTCTTGCAAGGTTTGTGTTTCTGTTGTAATAGTTTTTGACTTGTTGATCAAGGTTGATTGCAGTGGGAGAATCTCCAAAGTGTTGCTGTATTCGAATTGGGTGTTTTCAAATGATTTATTGTCCACTTGGATGGAACAGTTCCTAAAAGTGATAAGTAGTGATCCAGTTAGGTTTTTTGGGCCAAAACCACAACTGTTTTTCAATTGCACAGTTGGATGTGCATTTTTAATGAGGATTTTTCCGCTTCCAATTGATTTGATTTGTCGAATAATGTTGTATTTTTTGAATGGACAGCTGCTGGGATTCCCTCTTAGTAATCGATGAATGCACATATCGTCCGAGACATTTTTCATTGTGTGTAATTTGCACATAATATTCTGTTCAATGTTTACGCAAGTATCATTTACAACAAATGTTTCATTCGTCCCTAGGACTGCGTGCGTGAAATCGATCGGTATTACTTCGTCATTGATAGGAATATTTTCCACCATAATCTGTTGGTAGGGTCCTTGTAGGAATTTTGGAATTTTAATGAGAAACACAATGCATGAACCGTTGTAGAAGGCTGCCGGTTCCAAAAATTCGTATACTTGCTCATCGCTGATAGTGGAAATTCCTGCCTTTTCCAATTTTCCGATAATGTAATCAATTTCTGTTGCTTCAAGGATGCTTTTGGATAAAACGCCCACTTTAGACATGACAAACGTATCCGAGATGTCATCGAAATGCCGTTGAACCACGTCCAAGTTGAAGATTAATCGCTGGAAATGTTGAATTTGTTCCCAGGAGACCTTTATGTTGTTATTTGCCCTAATCTGATTAGTGAGTTTACCTATTTCTCTGTTTTCGTTAAATATTACTCTTGTCAGGTTATTCATTCTGTCTTCAAATTGATTGTTTATTTTTATTTGTTGATTGTTTGACTCAATGAGGTTTTTATTTGAATTTTGTAAAAAGGTAATGTTTTGATTTAATGTTATTAGGTCGTTATTATCCAGGTTTCCAGTTATTGTTTTTACCAATGTGCCTAGAATATTGATGGTTCTCTTTGATCTTTTCCGAAAGCTAAGTTTCTGAAATGTCATGTTTGTTTGAATAAATTTCAGTTTTAAAAGATCCCTAATGTCTTTTGCATTAAAATTTGTTTCTATTTCATTTATCATTATGCCATACTGTTGTAAAATTTCATGGAATGCATCTAATTTAATTGTGTGAACTAACCAGTCGTATCCTTGTATAACAAAAGCTTTACCTACTTTAAGAGCCACAACACCAGGGTTGTCTTTCAAATCAGTAATTTCCAAGTGCTTGCCGTTTGCTGGAAAGAAAAAATAGGATGATAGGATTGGGAGTATGAGGATTACGAATAGGATCTACCGCATTGTGTCCGGATCTGTGGAATAAAATAATAATGTTAGAAGGTATTTCGATTTATAATCAAGTGCCAGCATAATGTTCAATGTTTAGAAGAATTTGTTCCAAATCAGTTAATTATTATTTCAATATGCACTATGCTTGCCTTTTAAGTAATTTTACGTTTCCTTTTCAGTTTCGATTTATGAATTTTTCTGGAGTTTTGATCAATTATACATACGTCTTTATTTTCTTTAACCTTAATTTCTGCA
Source organism: Aedes aegypti (assembly GCF_002204515.2). Taxonomy (NCBI): domain Eukaryota; kingdom Metazoa; phylum Arthropoda; class Insecta; order Diptera; family Culicidae; genus Aedes; species Aedes aegypti. Next base: position 21,238 of record NW_018734434.1, read on the forward strand.
TATCTTTCTTCATGTTTCAAGTTATTTCGTTTTCTTTGGTAAACAGTTCTGTTTTCCTCGAATTCTTCAGGGTCTTCTCTATTCCGGTTCAGTTTTTCCAATTCCTTTTGTTTACGTTCAAATTGCTTTTCCTTAAATTCCAGGAATAATTTCTCTTTTTGTCTAATTCTCTCGTCAAGGTCCTGTGGGACAGTGGAGTTATTTCGTATTCCATGGAATAATTCTCTTGGTGTCAAATTTGTTTGTGAGTGAATTGAATCGTTATAAATTGCCACTGCTAAATTTATTTTTGTAGATTCAGAGAGATCTTTGGTGGAATTCTTGTTTGATAATATATTATGTAATTCTCGCAAGGTTCGATGAACAATTTCTACGATACCATTGGATGACGATTGACCTACACTGGTGAAGTGATATTCAATTTGATGTTCCTCTAAAAATTCTCTCATTGCAGACGAAGTAAACGAGGCTTCTGAATCCATTACAAGAATATTTGGTTTACCAAGCATTGTTATGAACTTGGCGAATGCTTGAATGATATGGATAGTATTTCGTGTTCGAATAGGTATAGCAGTTGCTAACCTTGAGAATTTATCGCAAAATGTCAAATATAATTTATTTCGAATTATAAATATGTCTAAATGAACAATTTCTAGTGGTTTTGATGGCATTTGAGTAAGTTTGAATTTAATTTTATACGGGTGTCGCTCGTATTTACTTTTTTGGCATAACTTGCACACATTTACGAAACGAGTGATTTTAGATTTCATTTTTGGAAAAAAGAATTCGGTTTTAATGTGTTTGTAAGTTTCTACTATTCCTCTACGATTGTAGTTATGCCGCGTTTGAATAATTTGATCTTGTTCATTTTCTTCAATAACGTCGGTTAACAATTTTTCTGTCCAGAATAGTTTGAGTGTTTTAGCTCTGGAAAAATAATTTTTGTAGATTATTTGCAAGTTTCGCAGAATTTCGGTTTTGCAAAATATTCCTGTTGTACAGTTTGGACTAGCGTAGTCTTTCAGTATATTGATGAGAATAGCAGGACTGAAAACTGGGTTCTTTATTACAACTCTCGTATAATGTGGAAATATTGTTAAAGTTTCAATGGTATTTTCAGTTGATTGTTCGAGAAGAATTTGATTTTTAAATTCATTCAAGGGTCTTTCCGTACTCGGAATAAAATCACCATCGTCGGTATCTGCCGAACGTTGTGTCATAGAATCATCGCCAGTCTCATGCATTGCAACTAATGTTTGTTGGTCTGTTTCTAGTCTAGACAGAGCGTCTGCATTTCTATTCAATGTTCCTTTTTTATATGTTATGTCGAACTCGTATTCTTCTAACTCAAGTTTCATATTTAACAATTTACGATTCAAATCTTTTTTCTGTCTTAGCCATAACAAAGCTTTGTGATCTGTTCTCAGAAGAAATTTTGTTCCATAAATGTAGGGCCTAAAATGTTTTACAGCCCACACAATCGCAGCAAGCTCTTTTTCGGTTGCGGACCAATTGCATTCCGTATCATTCAGAGTGCGTGATGCATATGCAATTGGGTGTTCCTTTGAATCTTCAAATTTTTGCGAAAGGACTGCTCCTAATGCAAAATCACTTGCATCTGTTTCCAAAATAAATCTATTTTCAAAATAAGGATACCTTAATATAGGGTCTGACACAACCATTTTCTTGCAATCATTGAAGCATTGTATGAACTCATCATCGTGTATTATCTTGGCTCCTTTTTTTAAACATTTCGTTAGAGGTTTTGTTAATTTGGCGAAATCCTTAATGAATTTTCGATAATATCCCAAAAGACCTAGAAATTCTTTTATTTGTTTGGTTGTTTTGGGTATTGGCCAGTTTGAAATTTTCTCGATTTTGTTTGGATTTGGTTTTATACCAGTTTGTGTAACGATGTGACCAAGGAATTCACATTGTTTTTGTAAAAACTCGCATTTGTCCAGTTGGATTTTCAAGTTTGCTTCAGTAAGTCTTGTAAGGACTTTGTCTAAATTTTCAATGTGTTGCTGCAATGAGCTTCCAAAAATAATTATATCATCTAAGTATACTAAGCAGCATTTTCCAATTAATTCCTTCAAAATTGTATTCATGACCCGCTGGAAGGTTGCAGGTGCATTTTTTAGACCAAAGGGCATTCTAATAAATTCGAAATGTCCTTTGTCTGTACTGAAAGCTGTCTTCTGGCGATCTGTAGGATCCACTTTTATTTGATGAAATCCTGATTTCAGATCTAAAATAGTAAAATACGCGCTTCTCCCCAGATTGTCTAGGATATCCTCTATATTTGGTATTGGAAACTTGTCATCAATGGTTTTTTCATTTAGTTTCCTATAGTCCACTACTATGCGCCATTTTTTCTGTCCACTAGAATCTGCTTTTTTTGGGATTACCCAGATTGGCGATCTCCATGGAGAAATTGATTGTTGTATTATGCCATCGGCCAACATATCGTTAATTTGTTTATCAACCTCAGGTTTATGAATGTGAGGGTATCTGTATGTTTTTGCATGTACAGGAATTTCATCTGTAGTGTTTATTTTATGGGTTCCAAATTCTGTGCAAGTGAGTTTTTCAGATTCTCTATGAATGATGTTTGGATGCCTGCTCAGAATGTTGAATAGTTTAGATTTTTCTTCGTAGTTCAAATGAGAAGTTCTAATTAGGTGATTTAATTCTTCCTTTGTGTCCAATTTCTTACCAATGGTAGCTTGTGTATGGAATATTTCATAGTCAACGACTTTTAATGGTTTTGTCCATTTAAAAGTTGTACGATTCCCAAAGTGTGTTGCCAAAGCTTCAATATATCCGTCCTTTGCTTTGTAAACTCCAGATGGAATGATTATCTGATTAATTTTTAGATTCTTCTGTACTAGAACATCATCGTTTGGTAATAATACAGGAATTTTTATGAATTTTGCAGACTGAGCGTTAATGGTTTCTTCCGGTGGTCCATATTTTCGTATTTCAAAATCAACAGTTTTATTAGGCAGAATAAGTTTTTTATTCAACAAATCTATGGATATTTTCAATTCAGTCATTGATTCGTAACCAAGAATTCCATCAAAGAACTTATGAAATTTAAAAAGATAAAATGGAATCATTTGCTTCGTATTAAAAATATCGATCATATATTTCTGATTAGCTCTGTGATTACCCTTGATGTTTGAGATTAGTATAGGTTTGCATGGAATTTTCTTTAAGTCGGGAATCAAATCTGGTGAAATGAAGTTTTTGTTTGAACCAGTATCTATCAAAAGCTTTGCTTTGATTCCATTGTGTAATATTATTCTAATAAATGGTAATCCATTTATTGCGTTTACCTCACATCGTTGTCGGTTTGAGAAACCTGAAAATTTACTTCCTCCTCAAAATCAAATTCATTATTTACTTCAGTATCTTCATTTTCATCATCGTTAGAATCTTACACGGTGTCATGATTATTTATTTTGTTTCTATAGTTCGAACGTAAGGAGGGATCAATCTCCATAGGGGAAACTTTTTGTCTATCCGATTGTGGTTTCGTAAATTTCGGAGAAGAATTGGGTTGGTATTTTGTTTCAGTTTTGTTATTATTTTTAAAATTTCCAAATGTTTTCTGTGTGTTTGGAACCTGTGTATGCTTTTTTGTTTGCTCCGCGTTTTGAAACTTACAAAGAAACGCGTATGCGCTTTCTAAATCAGCTGGTTTAGACGCTTGCGCGTATCCAAAATATGGCTTATTAAGACCATTGATGAAGGCCGCAAGGCATTCTTGATCGAGAAACTCATTTATAGCCACCCAATGATCTCGGTAACTTTGTTTCTCCTTCGCAAGAGATTTCATACTTTGTATAATTTCTTTTGTCTTTTTATAATACGAATGGATAGAATCATCCATTTTAAGTGTCCACAATTGCGTTTGATATGTGGACATATCATTCCTATCGCCATACATGGTTCGAAGTACATCAGCTACCTCGGCGAAGGTTGTAGGATTGCCATTAACACATATTGTGTCGCGTGCTTTCCCTTCGATTTTGTTTATAATTGTTTGTTCGTAGATGCTAAATGCATCCTGGGTAACTCTTGCTCTGAAGAGTTCTAATGTGCGTTCGGCTGTCGTCAACCATGCACTCAATTGTTTTTTATTCCCATCAAAAGTGGGGATGGTTTTAATCGGATCAGGGATCCTAAATATGTCTGTTTGCGCCACTTCGCGTACTGCAGGGGCAGCATTTTGATCTCTCAGGAAATTGTTTTCCAATTGGAGAGAGTTTAGTCGTTGCTCTAGGGCAACCATATTATCGTACAATTGTTGGAGGTTAATTTGCTCCATATTTGCGAATTTTCGAGCTTTCACTTTAATAAAAGGTCGAACAACTGTTTTTGGCCCCGATAAGAGGTTGAAAATTAGGCATGCAATAATTTAAAAGAAATTAAAATTCACACTAACCTTTTTAGATTCTCCCGCTCTCAAGTGGATGAATCCAGCCGTTGAAAATGATGCTTCTGGCAAAGAACGTCGCAAACCGCCTAAGGTTGAGGGGTGGTGTGGTCTTCTCGATGAATTCCGTTCCGGGCGTCCTCAGCTACAGGGTCGAGCTCCAAAAAACACTTCACGCACTAAGCACTGATGGAACGCAATAACGTTTTCACAAGTTCCTAGTTGCACTGTCTTTTGGTCCAGATAACACTTTCTCTTCAACGTAGAGTGGGCCTTTTCGACTGCGCCACTTATGGAAGGGTGTTCATCACTTTCTAAAAAAAAGGAACTAACTTCCATAATCACCTTTATTCACATATAATATTTTTAAATTACAAGTCAAACACACTTATAAGAGAACCTCACTGTCCTAGCTCTAAACTAACACTGCCTGATCTTCCCTAACTAGTAAACTAGTAACCTACCTAGCCCTACGGTCAGCTGGGAACCATCGATGACGGCGAGATGTTTCCCATGCGATCGTCACGTTTGTGATGCTGAGGTCAGCTGGGAATCGCTGGCGCGCGATATCTCCCATCCAATTGTCACGTACAGGATCGGATGTCCGTTGTTGTTGTTTTGCCTGGCGCTAACTCTGGCGTGGGAACTATACTGTGGAAGAACTTGTACAATGATGTTTGGCAGGTTGGGACATAACTCAACATCTTTAACAACATTTTTGTGAGTAATACCAGCAGGGGCCTTCCTTAGCCGAGTGATTAGAGTCCGCGGGTACAAAGCAAAGTCATGCTGAAGGTGTCTGGGTTCGATTCCCGGTCGGTCCAGGATCTTTTCGTGATGGAAATTTTCTTATCTTCCCTGGGAATAGAGTATCATCGTACTTGCCATATAATATACGAATGTAAAAATGGCAACTTTGGCAGTGAAAGCTCTCAAGTAATAACTATGGAAGTGCCCATTGAACACTAAGCTGATAAGCAGGTTTTGTCCCAGTGAGGACGTAATGCCAAGAAGAAGAAGACTAGTATGGGCTGCTTATATCAATAGTATGCCATTTAAAAGACTCTGCAGTTCAGAAGCAAATAGTAAGTATAGGTTTTCAGCTCCAGTTGTCCAACTTCATACAGATTATAGCAGATATTGAATGCTGGTTGTAGAACAACAAAATGGATTATCGCGTCAACATGGTATTGACAAATTATCAAAGCAAGGTGACATTCAAATATTACGTCCATTGTTTTTAAGTCTATCTAAATCTTTTCTATGCTCACTATCACGCTTCTAACCAAGCCCTTAGTGCATGCACTGTCACACTTTCGTACACCTCCACCCCAACAAACATTTTTGCTGGATAAGAGTTGAACAAATCACTCTCAAGCGTACTTCAGCTGAGCAAACTGTTATTCAGCTACTAATGTTACTTGTGACTCCCTTAAATGATTGACGTAATTTTTGAACGTTCCCCAAAAATTATACTGTTTCTTTAACTTTATTATAGGAGATTTAAAACATTAAATGTGATTCCCAATCTTTTTCAAATGCGGACGTATAAAAAATAAAAGGTTTCAAACCAAAGCTATGAGTTTCTGTTACATAGTTTTTGTACGGTACATCATTTTAATGATTCGTATGTAATCACTCATTTATGTTATAATACAATATTATGCACTTTTGTGGTCATTAGAACCAGATCCAGCCACTAAACTAGATCAAAATACTGAAAATGAAAATTGGTAGTCCACAACGAACATCGACCGGGTAAGTGCCGGCACCAGCACAATTCTGCTGGTCCCACTTTGTCCCTCCAGAAATCTTTGCTGTGTGAATCAATTCTCATTTGGTCTTCACCATTTCAAAGAATGACTTTTTCACTCTCGATTCGTATCCGTGCATACCGAACAAAAACGAATAGTTGAAAAGTTGCGATAGATAAAACTTTTTCAATTCTTACGGTGTTTGTTTACATTTTGTTTTCCCCGAGCTGGTGTTTTCTAAACACGGTGTAAACAAAAGATTATGTTTTTAATTACAAGTATCAATGATGATTCATTAATCAAAATCAAAAAAGTTTAGTAAAACAATGATTTATTGGCTAAAAGAATCATTCAATGTCATGGGTGCCGAACAGCACAATTGTGCTGGTTCGTCCCGAAAGGGATGTGTAAAGAACGATTTTAAAAGAATAATCAATTCCACAATGCTTGTTATTTTAATGAACAATGACAATATTTAGGAGGCATTTTCCCAAAGAATAGTGATATTTTGAAGGTACAAAAAGTTCAACAGATTATTAAATTTCCAACATTTAGTAACAATTTAGGCTCGGTTTTATATATGTTGAAGCAAACGATTTTTGAACCAACCATTACAAAATACTTTTTCGATGAAAAGTTCTAAAGCAATTCGACCAAATACCCCTTGACCAAATGTACTTTCGACTAAATGTACTTTCGACCAAATGTCATTCGACCAAACGTCATTCGACATTTAATGTCCTAAAGCCAAAATAAATAAAATAGCTTTTATTTTATTCCGTGATTAGTATCATTTCAAACATTGCATTCTTTTCTTACATCTATAGGTTCTGTGTTACACAATACACCATCATCCTACTTTGGTAAAACAAAATTAAGCTTTCATTAACATTTTGTTAGCAACTATTACATTTAATTTGCCGTTACAGTTCGGGATTTTTATAGGTTAAAACCTTATCACTTACAAAATGGTAGAGTGTCTTGTATAAAATATAGAAATAATAATAATAACCTAATCACGAACAGATACCACAAGACTTGAAGGGCGATTCACGTGATCCGAGTCAAACGTCAACAAAAACAAACATTTCTCTACAGCATCTTCTCAGTTTATAAGGCCTAAGCTCCTCTCGGAGAGTGAGCGTAGTTTCAGAAGTAACTCACTGCCACTAGAGGCGACTTCTATGGCTAGCCAGCGACAAACCCGCGCGGAAGCACGTTTTTATAACCAAAACAAAATAACGCAAAAAAACGGCGGTTTACCTGTTCGTTTGCTGCTTCGAAAGGTTCGTTTCTCTCTCTGTTGTCTCAACTCGCTAGATTTGAGTAGTTCTTTCAATTGTGAGGTGTCGATGACTGCGATTTTATCGATATAAAAGAAAGATTATTTTTTTATGACCATAAATGGCATAAATTTGTTGTAATTTTGAATTAAGCTAATTTATGGATTGAAACCATGTCTATGTCTGAGTACTTTTCATTTAAAATATATTGTTGCATTTTAATTTATTTAATCAAAAACTTTAAAAACTCAAAACTCAAAGAGTAAACTGAGAAACACTGATCTTACTTTACTTTTTGAGTTTTGGAACTTTGCGTTGAATTTTATTTTTTCAATATTATGTATGTTTTTGATACCGTCATTTAAGAACAATGTTTCTAAATTTTAATTTCAAACAACTTTTAATTGTGTCACTTAATCTTGAAGGATTTCCATTTACACTACATATTTTTTAATTAGAAGAATAATAAAAAAAAACCTATATTGTACTCTGTAAGCAAAATCCACGGTAATCCATCTGGTTTAATTTTTGACGTAGATTCAGAATATGTTAATACCTGAATACTCCTAAACAACCCAACGACTCCGATACCGCAATTTCCTGTGTAAAGCTGTGAATTCACTCGCTCACCTCAAGACAGCCAGAGCGCGATCCCTTTCATTCGGCGCTGACTGGTGGACTCAATCTTCGAGTAACCTTTCCCGCGGTAAGACGTGTATCGATCGGTTGCCGGACCGTCTTCGTGCACCAATTGGAGTCCTAAGGAGGTTGTGACTGGGCCCTTGCCCACTCTACATAGTGTCGAGCAGCGCAGCGACCCAAGTGGATAGAAAGACGAAAAGGAAGCAGAAGAAAACGATCTTTCATCTTTGGTCGGTGACCAATGAGTTGGTTGGTTCGGAGATGAAGAAAAGGTGAAAATAGTGTTGGTGGCTTTCTTCACTGGCGAGATGCCTTTCTAGTTTTTATTTTATGTGTCATGCAGTGTGTCGCCAGGAATTTGTTTGGAAATTTGGCCTAATTTCACTTAGGACATTTGCATCCAAATCGTTAAAACTTTCGAGTTTTCATAATAATAATGCATAATAATATATTGTATTAGTAAACCTTCGAGTTTTTCATTATTCATGGTGTGACGGGAAAAATAGCAAATCAACGTTGAGGTCAGTGTATGCAATAAGCAACCGCAAAAGGCGGAGAGCAGAAAGAAGATTGTGCAACGTAATCGGGCTTCGTAGTGTCCAAGATTGATACTAGTGTTTGTAAGTTGTTTGTAGCTTGAAAAGGTCCAACTGGGTGGATGAAAATGTTCACGCTGGGGGTTTGAAGTGACTCCTAGGGGTAAGGATGATTATTTCATAATTGAAGAAACCGTGAAATCATCCGCAAATCGAATGCGTCATCACTATTTGAAGTGCTAGGTGTTCTCAAGGAATCCAACTGAAATTAACAAATTCAAACAAGTGTATTGATTTTCGTCTACAAACCGACATGGTGAAGATGAAGGAGGTCCTCCAGAGGAGGAGGATGCTGATTCAACGACTGGTTTTTGCCAGTGCAATCGCTTTGCTGATTCTAGTCCAACCGGTTAAATGTCAAATCATCAACCGAACGCCACACTTCATACCCGGATCTGGAGACATGTCTCGCTTCAGTCTACCGGAAAACACTCCGGTTGGCAGTGTTGTCTATCAGCTGAGAGGTAAGTTGAAATTATAGCCCCAAGAAACATGAAAAATCACTTTTATTTTCACGCAATACTCCGACCAATTGGCGCAGACTGATCCAGAACGCATCTCTCACCTGCCTTACGCAGTATCGTACCGGTTCGCTTGTTCCTCATCATGCAGTGCTACTTGCTAGTTAACAAGACAACCAACTCTGTACTCTTACAGTTCGTTTTCTTTCCGTCGAAGCTCCGGTTTTTCAACTTTTGCTTCCCACATCGGCTTATAGCAGCGGGCCGTCTGCTCGAAGGTGTTATTTTTTTATTTCTTCACCGGCTGCATTACTTCTATACCAACTTGTGATTGCGCTCACATGGTCGGCTGAGTATCGACCTTCAGAAGAGAATATCGTGTATCTTGAGCGATCCTATGCATAGCAAAGCAACTCCGCCAAGGAACAAAGAAGTTCTTCGAGTAGTCTCTTGCATCAGGTGTGGTTGCCATCGTAATCAAAATTAGCTGTGTTGGGGAACTTTGCTTCAGAATGACTCGCTTTTCATTGGTGGAAAAAAACTTTTTGGAAAAAAAATTGTAATGTAGTTATCAACAATATTTATGCAAAGTTGGATTCGTTTTATCGGCAAGATTTTGATTCATATGTTCACATACAGAGCCATTTCAGTACACCATACTAGTATATCTTATGTTACCTTCTTCTTTCTGACAATACGTCCTAACTGAGACAGATACTGCTTTTTAGCTTCCACAGTTATTAATCGAGAGCTTTTCAAAAATTTCAAAATTTCATTGAGCAGAGTTGTTCATGAGCGATGTGTTCACAAACTTTCCAAAGCAATTGCCCCAGAATTTTCATTAGAGATACCTTGAAGAATTCAACACGGTCTTTCTCTAAAGATACCCTCAAATAGTTCTTCCCTATGGTACCGTAGTTTCGGGTGAAATTGATCATTTTTCACGGTTTTTCTTGTCTGTTTCTTCTAATGTTGACAATACCAAACAACTGAATGCAGGAAAACAAGTACGAACGTGTGTTTTAGTCTCATACCCAAATTCTCTTTTAGCGATAATTGTTAGTTTTCAAAACAACTCTACATAATAAATTTGAGCTCCATGAATTCGAATATGCTTGCTAAATTCTTAACAATACAATATTTATGGAAATAATTAATAGTACCGTAATCCGGGGTAACATTGATCAGCGGAGAAACATTGATCGGGATCACTCATCTCGTTAAAAGTTCAAATAAAGATTTATTGATGAAACATTTTCGTATCATGAATGGTGCCTCCCTTTCGTATATTCATAAGCTAATGAAAATTAAGGTTTTTGCCAAAATTGCGTTTGGTTCATGCGAAAATTTGTCAACTTTTTGAAACAATGATTTCTATCATTTTCACTGACACTACCGAAAATTCATGTCTCACATGAGTTCTGCAGACGATATGATCAAGAAAAATGCGTGAGTTACTAAATATGGCATCGCCGAAAACGATTCCGTTGTCAAATCTTTTATAAGTTTATTCAATTAGGCAACATTAACTAAGTACTATTAAGAATGTAGAATTTCCTCAGGAAATTGCCTACTTTTAGGCGTATTCCGCGGTTCAAGGTGTTTATAATTTTGAAATAAAGTAAGAGGCATGCAAATTGATTGAGAAGATTATTAGATTATTAAGTCTTGTAAATTTTGTTTTTCTATTTTTATATTTTTTTAATATTTCAATATATATCTTCTAAAATTCTGGGGGGCCTAGATGACTCTAGGAGGGGCCTGCACAAAATAATTTAAAATCATCAATAGAAATCCAAAAACTAGAAAAAAATCTCCCCTGTGATGAATTTACCCCTGGATTACGGTATAACGGTCATTCAAATCTGGACGAAATGTGCATGTAAAAATGACAATTTTCAAATCAAGTGTGTCCTTCAAATAGCAAATATTATTGTAGCAATATTTTATCATGTTAGTATGCCTGGCTCACGTACTGCTTGAAAAAAGTAGCTAGTACGTTTTTATTCTATTGCAGGCATATCAAACATACAGAGTAGCAAAAAACTGTCTGTAAGTATATACACGCACTACGTATTACTCAGTTTTTGTATATATTTTTGTCACATAGCAGAGCGCTCAGCAACCAAATTGAAGTCCAGGTTTAGATGTAGAGCAACAATAATGATGATGTGGTTCATACAAAGCCACTACCGAGGCCCAATTATTTTACAAAACATCATGTTTAAGATCTAATTCAAACCCAAAGTAAACTGACGCATTCAAACAGTTTACCGGCCGTTCACCATTTGTAAGTTGCTCTACCGCATAGCTCCCGCTCGCAATTCAGGTGCTAATAATGGCAAAACGAAATGTTTCATGCTAAACGAAGCGTACTTATTCACCTGCGCCTACCAGCACCCATCGTATAAGAGGATGAAGGCTTGGGAAACACGCGCCCTCGAAGGCCATCGAGATGTGGATCGTTGATATTTTGGGAGCCCATATGTTACTTGATTATCACCGTTGGTTGGGTTTACGTACAACCACGTTCAACTGTATTGTGGGGGCAAGTATCTGCAACGCAGCTGCTTGAATGATACAGTGACAGACATCCGTTTAATTTCGTCTCATTTTATTTGTTTGAAGAAGCATTTTCTACGTTTGTGACGTGTGCAGTAATTTAAAAATCAAAAGTAATTGCTGAAATATTTGTAACTGATGTTGCATTTTTAAATTCAAACAATTATCAAAAGTTACTAAACTTAATGGTGAAACAAAACATTTAAGTGAAATTTGAAAGAATTACGATGTGTAGTTGAAACACATTTCTTAATTATCATTATCAAAATAAATGTATTGCAGTAAAAACATATTCTTTGATTTGATTAATTTTCCATTTTTCTTGACGTGCGGCTAAACTAATGTCTATCGCTGTACCTACCAAGAAAAATGCTTATTCTCCATGTGTGAACCATGAAAATCAAATAAAATCAAATCGAGTTTTTAACACATCATTATTGCAAGGTGCTTCTAGTGTGTCTTCAATACATAACCACGGATGTGTTGTTGTTTGAATCGTTTGAATATGTTGGTGGTTTGAAGATGATATTTGGTATAGGTTGTAAATAAGAGTGTACGATCTGTACTAATACTTTTTAGAAGCAATATCATAGCCACATAACCACTAAGTTCGTGATAATTAATGATTGCGTTGCAAAAAACAATCGAAACAATTTGCACTAGATGTTTAATAATGACAAAACTATTCCTTTCTTCTCAATCCTGTGCCACGACAAGCTACCCTATGCCATACTGTTCCACGATCAAACAACCAAGAGAAAATATCTCCCAAAACGAAAACCGGTATTGCAAGTAGGTATGCATAACGCGAAGCTCTCGTAACCAATGACTCACGACACTATTTCCCGTTCACTGGGAGGAACAATCTTTTCACGATCGCGATCTTGGAACTCTCTTTCTCCTGATCTCCGGGGTGCGCTGTGTTGTGCGAAAGTTTTGAAGGAGAGCTTTGTGACAATGGTAGTGTTTGTGGTAAATATATGCTTAGGATTTGTTTAGACTTCGCTGTAAGCTCAACATTAATTTCTTCTTTCTCAAGTATACCATATCATAGAAAGAAAGCCTGGTGATACCAAATCTACCCCAATCCTGTTTTCTATTAGCTACAATCAAAATAAATCATTTTTCAGGAATAAATTTAAATTTTCACTCAAATTTTATTTATTGGCATTAACCACAAGATAGCCCAAGAACAAAAATAAAATGTGTTATGGCTGAAAAACTAAAGATAAGAAAAACCAAAATCGAAAACTAATATATTTGCAAATAACAGTAAACCATTTTCTTAAATGTATTAAGATCAATAAAAGCAAGATTAAAGAGAAATGATATTAAGATCAAGGGGCCCATATAGCCGTAGCGATAAACGCGCAGCTATTCAGCATGACCAAGCTGAGGGTCGTGAGTTCGAATCCCACCGGTCGAGGATCTTTTCGGGTTGGAAATTTTCTTGACTTCCCAGGGCATAGTATCTTCGTACCTGCCACACGATATACACATGCAAAAATGGTCATTGTCATAGTAAGCTCTCAGTAAATAAGCTGAGAAGCAGGCTCTGCCCCAGTGGGGACGTAACGCCAAAAAGAAGAAGAAGAAGATATTAAGATCGAAAATATAAATTTGGGTGTTACCCTGAAATATGGTTTTATTACCTACCTAATTATTTTGGTTGGACCTTTCTCATTGAACCCTCAAAGTGATATTTCAATGTTTGGCTAATTTTGGCACACATTTGTATAAATAATTAAAATTGGGTAAATTTTGTCCATGAGGCTCGTTACTTATTCTGAAGTCGAAATTCCCACAACTGTGCCAAGGTTTTTGTTATGTAATTGAAACTGTGCAGATAATTAGAATGGGGCTTATGTTCTTTCGTTGTATTATGATAAGGACGTCTTATATGAAAGATTTGGTGAGATTTAGTTCTTGGCAACAAAGTCGAAATTTTCAGCAGCCAAAAACAGAACCGCGCCAAAATTGGAAACCGTTTTTTTTTTCGAAATAGCATTAGGATGTTTTACATCATCATTATAGATCCAATTAATGACCAGACCAGAACGATTAGCTCCGAAGCAGATTTCTGTAGGGTAGGACTATGCTGTTAATCCAAAGGCCCGTCATGTTAATTGCGAAAGATTTTTCACATACTTTTTATCGCTAAAATGTCTTCAAAAATGTTTTATAAGTGTTATGTATACTATTTGTATGCATGGGCCATGTCAACTCAACAATCGCATAGGTGACATAAATTCAAGAAATGGACAATTCCTCAAGGTAGAGTATGAATATGTATGGAAATACGGTACAATTTTTTGGAAACGTATGCACAACATCAAAAAATGTTCAGGGTGTTACCGAACTGAATTAAAAATCAGTTTATTTTTTGAAAACAAGCGGTATTCGTTAAGAACCCACAGAAACCCTCTAGGACTCTGGAAGAGTTCGCTAGGAATCAACAGGATCTAGCTCAGAATTCCCATCATCTTACTTAATCTGCCCAAGAACTTGCTAGGAATTTAGAGGATATCGCTCACAATTTTAAGATTCCGCTGCGATATTGATGAAAATTATTCCATGAAAATTCTCAAACGTACATTAGAACTTGCTAAATTAACACTATCAATCTACAAATTCTAATGGAAACCTTTTTAATTCTTTAGATTTTGCCAAAAAAACTAAAAATACAATTAGAGATCCATAGTACTCCGCTACAAATTCACAGGACGTCATAGATATCTTAGGAGTTTACTAGAAATCGTCAGATTTTGCGCAGCATCCCCGATAACTAATTATACATTCTTAGGATCTCGCAAAAAAAACTAATTTCCGATAGGAATACCCAGATTCCGTTAAGTATCTTCAGGAATCCACTAAAAATTGTCCGAAACTCACTATAGAATATTGGATCTCGCAAGGAATCTCCAGAATCCTTGTATAAAACTCCGGTATACTTTAGTTTGAGTACCTGTGGTATGGAATATTGAGTCATTTCTTAAAAACGTCATACAGAGTCTCTACTGAAGAGGGAAATAATTAACGCAAATAGATCCTCATATGCACTCAAACAGCAGACAAAAAGCCAAAACACTCTAAATCTTCATGACAATGAAACGTCATATTAAAAAAGCCGGTGGGTCATATTTTTCTCAAGCTACTGTCAATGTTTTAGATAATATGTTGACAGTTCTGATATATACTTGAATAACGAGATTCATTATGAGAAATTCCATAAAAAGTTAGGAGATACGACTTTCTGATTGATTTAATATTTATTTATTTGGTATTACATCAATTATCTTGATAAAACATCGCTAACAATATTTCGCCAATTTACTTGGCCGCTACTCTGCATCCTCGACTGCGACCCACGCTCTCCAGGTCCTGGTGCACCTGGTCAATACACCTAGCTTGCTACGCCCCACGCCTGCTTGTTCCGACCGACTTTACAGGGTTGTTGTCCGACATTCTTGCTACATGCCCTGCCCAGCGTATCCTTCCAGCTTTAGCTACCTTCACGATACTGGGTTCGCCGTAGAGTTGAGCGAGCTCGTGGTTCATCCTTCGCCGCCACACGCCGTTCTCCTGCACGCCGCCGAAGATCGTCCTTAGCACTCGGCGTTCGGTAACCCCAAGAGCTTGCAAGTCCTCCTCGAGCATAGTCCACGTCTCATGCCCGAAGAGGACTACCGGTATTATGAGCGTTGTGAATCTTTCTTAACCGCAGTTTCATCTGGAACCCATAGTAGGCACGACTTCCGCTAATGATGCGCTTTCGTATTTCTCGATTAACATTGTTGTCAGCCGTCAACAAGGATCCGAGGTAGACGAACTCGTCCACCACCTCGAAGGTATCGTGACACTGCTTCCTAGGCGGGCCCTGTCGCGCGTTCCGCTAACCAGCTTGTACTTTGTTTTCGACGCATTCTTCATTAGCCCGACTCTTGTTGCTTCGCATTTAAGGCGGGTGAACAAATCTGCCACCGTTCCAAATTTTTTCCCAATAATATCTATGTCGTCCGCGAAGCAAACAAATTGTCCGGATCTCGTGAAAATCGTGCCTCGACTGTTAAGTCCGGCTCTCCGCATAACACCTTCAAGCGCAATATTGAACAATAGGCACGAATGTCCATCGTCCTGTCGTAGTCCCCGCCAAGACCCGAACAAACTGGAGTGTTCACCCCAGATCTTCACGCAGTTTTTTACATCTTCCATCGTTGCTCTAATCAATATTGTGAGCTTCCCGCGAAAGCTATTCTCGTCCATGATCTTCCATAGCTCTACACGGTCAATACTGTCGTATGCCGCCATGAAATCTATGAACAAATGGTGCGTAGGGACCTAGTACGGCATTTCTGGCAGCGTCGTTAATGGCTGCTTTGACTGTTCTCCAGCAGTCCATCCGGCGACATTCGGTTGTTTCAGTCGCGCTAGATTGTACCGAGGCGGGCGTCAGTACCGTACATCGTTGATGACGGATAGCCTTGGGCGCAGTTTCACCATCACCAGGTAGTGGTCGGAGTCAATGTTAGCGCCACGATAAGTTCTGACATCGGTTATGTCAGAGAAGTGCCGTCCATCGATCAAAACGTGGTCGATTTGTGATTCTTTCTGCTGCGGTGATCTCCAGGTGTACCGATACGGGAGGCTGTGCTGGAAGTTGGTGCTGCGGAAAAGCGTCTTTATCCTCATCAGTGCTTCCGGAGTGAGGGCTGTGCACGTTTATTATGTCTTTGAGCCTCAACTTGCACATTCTTTCATTGATCGGCCACCACCCGATCACGCGCCTCTGCATATCACCCATCACTATAAAAGCTGTTCCCAGCTCATGAGTGTTGCCGCAGCTCTGGTAGATGGTATGGTTACCTCTAAACGTTCGCACCATTGATCCCCTACAACACACTTCCTGCAACCCTACGATGCTGAATCCGCGGTCCTTCAGCACGTCGGTGAGTATGCGTGTGTTCCCGATGAAGTCGAGAGATTTACAGTTCTACGTACCGAGCTTCCAATCGCTAGTCCCTTTCCGTCGCTGTGGTCTTCGCCGATTGTCCCGGTTCGCATTCTCTCGTTGATTATTCGTTGCTTGATTTTTTTACGGCTGGCTTGCAGGACCTGACACCAACCCCCTAGATTTCCGGACGACCATTCCCCCTAAATGTTCGGAGAACCATAGTGCGCAGTTTAGCTTAGAGTCCTTCTCTGGCACTCGGACGATGATCAGCCGCCCCTGCCATGGGGAACAGACGCTGTTGTGAGCCACTCCTAACATGGAGTACAGAACACCACAGCCATTTACCATTTCCGACATCTGGTCCGTCGTCGAGCGGCTGTTCACGATACTGGCCTGATAAATTCACACGAACTCATTTGCTATTGGTGATAGACGACGGAAGATGATCTGGGATAATACTTTGTAGGCAGCATTCAGAGTAGTGATCGCTCGATAGTTCTCACATTCTAGCTTGTCACCCTTTTTGTAGATAGGGCATATGACTCCTTGCTTCCACTCCTCCGGTAGCTGTTCTGTCTCCCAGATTCTGACTATAAGCCGATGCAGACAAGCGACAGAACTTCTCCGGGCCCATCTTAATGAGTTCCGCTTCGATACCATCTTTCTCAGCTGCCTTGTTATTCTTGAGCTGTTGAACGGCATCCTAAACATCCCTCAAAGTGAGAGCTGGTTGGTTGCTATTGTCCGAAATTCTGACGTAGTCATTTCTTCCACTGCCTTAAACATGGACCTGTGCTCTCTGCACCATTCAAGTGTTCGTCGTAGTGCTGCTTCCACCTTTCGATCACGTCGCGTCCATCCGACAAAATGTGCCAATCTTTATTCCTGCACATTTCGGCTCGCGGCACGAAGCCTCTGTGGGATGCGTTGAGTTTTTGATAGAACTTTCGCGTTTCTTTGGTGCGGTGCTCCATTTCTTCGCATTCCGTCCCATTCAGGCGGCGCTTCCTCATGGAACAGACGGGTCTGATGCTTCCGCTTCTGTCTATAACATTCCACGTTCTGTCGAGTACCTTGCTGCAGTATTACTGCCCGCGCTGCGTTCTTCTCCTCCAGAATCATTCTACATTCCTCGTCGAAGCAATCGTTCCGTCGACTCCGTTCAACGTACCCAACAATGTTCTCGCCTGCGACGTTTTTTTTCTACAAAACATACACATATTTTCATGTTTTTATATTTTTGGAATATTTCAAATGATATCTTATTAGACAATTTAGTTAAAATCAAATACTTTAGCAATGACTACTTTCACAGTAAAAAATAATTCTTATCTGGCCATCACAGACCATTGCTTTGCTTTGATGAGACATACCTGTTAAACAATATTTTAATAAACATTTTAGAAGTTATGAGATAATACACATTGTATTTAAGATGTTTAATATAAATTTTCGTTTAAAAATTATTTAAATTTTTTAAGGTACCTACACGTTAATGCTTCCAGACAATGGACGAACATGCAACGGCCCAGTGGTACAATCGGGAAATATTCTTCACGAAAAGTTTGTCGGACTGAAGCGGGAATCGAATACGATGCTATCAAATGCATGACAACGCTAACCGCACACCCACGGAGCCCACTGCTAGAAAACACTTGACAAACTCGTAAAATTCGAAAAAAAAACAAATGTTTTTCACTCCTCATAAGACAACATGACGAAGTTATAACTTTCCAGTATGAGCATGAGCATAGATCATCGTACAATTTGTAGTTGCTGCTACGTGATTGACCAGAGCAATCGAAGTTACCCAGAGATTCAATGAATGAGCACAAGTCAAGTAATCAACATTACAAATTAGGCGCCGGCCATATCCTTACGGTCATCACGGATGGGAAGGATTGTTAGTTGGACAACCATTGTTACCATAGATATCTATCTATGGTTGGTGATGCGACCCATGTTAAATTCACGCCTAAGTTGATTCACGATATTACTGGATAAACGCATTGTGTGACGAATAAGTGTTCATCGCTCACTACCGCAGGAGCTAGTGCAAGGTCAAAAGATCGAAAATAACTCGTCACGAAATTATAGCTTTTCAGACAGTTTTAATAGAAGTATTAATCAATATTTCAAATTCTCTCAAGCCCAATCCTTATGCAGTCAACATATTTTATTGATTCATTGATGTTTTCACAAATATATAAGCAATAAAGACTTGTTTCTGAAAATTTGGGCATCAACCATTGCTAAAACTAGATTTTTTATTTTTAAACAAAAACAAATATTCAAATAAATGACATTCAGTTCCACACTCATATCGGCACTGGTTTATATTTTGCATATTTTTATTGAATGTACATTGTGACCTATCTTAAATACTTTCAAATAATATAATATGAAGTGTTAATTATGGAAAAACATTATTCAAACCATTTATTGTATAGTCAAACTGGGTTCAAATCTTCTTGAAGGTTCCATCCTTCAACATCACAGTATCGTAAATTCGAGAATATTTATTTTCATAATCAGCGTCACTACTATGTTCTGAAAAAACAATGTTAAGTCTGCTCAGTGCATTGAAGACCAGAAATATTCAAATACGTATTCAGTCAGAGTAAACCATGCCAAATATAAGAATACTGGCCAAAGCGTATTCGCCCAATAACCGGGTTCTAAGATATTCCATGCATACACCATTTAACACCAAAAGCTTCCATCGGGCTTGGAATCGACAAAAAAATGCAATAATCAAGCTATCAATCGCTATTTGACACTTGGTCCATTCTGTTTGCACAAAAATTGATGTAGATAATTTCTGATCAACTATCCAAGTATGGTAAATGTCCAGGAATGAAAAACCAAAATTCATCGGTTAATGTGAAACTTTTCAAGCTCCATGGATGAAAGGCGGCATCCACAAATTACGTAACGCTCCAAGGGGAGGGGGGAGTAGGCTCAAGCGTTACGGCTCATACAAAAATTTGAAATTTTTTATACAAAAAGCGTTACGGAGGAGGGGGAGTGGGTCAAAAATTTCAAATTTTAGCGTTACGTAATGAATGGATGCCGCCAAAGAGAAAAAGAATCATTATGATGCCGTAAAATCTGGAAAATCACTCAAATTGTTGTGTATTTTCTATCATACCTCAGCGCGCTGATTGTTTCCATTATTGTGATTAACCTTTACAGTATTGGGTGCCGACATGGAATTTTAGAAATGCTTTATCATCGCCATCTTTCCATCGATTTTGATGAGATGCTCAGGAAAAATGAGTTATATTTCCGGTGCATGGATTACAGATTGTGAATTCGGTGACGGTTTCAGACTTAGGCACAAATTTGTTGTATCTAGGGTATTTCTAAATTAAAATGATCTATTTGACAGAATGTATCATCTCGCCCAAGTAATCTTGTTTGACCCGAAATCATATTTGGCGAAGAAATTGCAAAACTTCGGTTCAAATAAGATCACTTGGGAGAATTAGGGGTATATGAGATGAAGCGCGAAAAATCTAATAAGTAACGCGACTTTCATATGAATCCCCGAAAATATGCCAACGATCGATAGAACTGTAACATACGCCAAACAATATATTTAACAGATCGAGGCGACAATTTTTTGCCTGTCTAGTGTTAGTAGTGACCAACACCAGAAGAGGTTCCAAAATAAGCAATCTGTGTAGCCCTATCGGAGTGTCAGAATATGGTGAGAACCACTGTATAATTCATGATACGATATTTCATCACAGCATAAAACAAATGAAATGTCAAAAGGTATCAGTGCATGATATTCTGAAAGTGGCCCCTTAGGTTCCCTACCGCACCTGACATCCGGTGACTATGCTTTCTAAATGACCACAATAGTTCCCAGACTAAACCAGGTGATATATTCTACCAAGTCTATCAAGATGAAGTTTTCTTAACTTATATAAAAACATTTGTGATTTTAATCCATCGAACAATGGCGAAGATAAAAAAATATTGAAAATTTGATGTCGGCACCCAGTACAGTAAAGGTTAAAAGCACTTAGTCCACTCCGACTTTTATCGATTTTTATTGATCATCCAAAGTAAATTTGTTACATATCTCTCGCAGTTTACAACATTTATCAAATCTGGTCAAAGTGGTATGGAGCTAAGATAATTTTGCATCTAATGACAGAATAATTTGTTTTCTCGTTTTTTCCTTGATCCCACATAAATAAAGTTAAAAGAAACCTGGATCCCCTCAGACTTAACGCCGACAAAAATATGCTCCGAAAACTTTCGGTCTTTTTCTTAATTATAAAGAGTCAAATATGTGTTCTCAGCATTCAGTTCTTTCGGCTCATGCTACAAATTGGCGTAAGTCTCGAAATCTCAACTCTGCTCTAACTTACTTAACAGCATGTCATACGAAAGTAATGCCTTTCAATATTCCATCGGACCCCACAAAAAGTCACCATCGCTGCTTTTATTTGTTATCGAAAAGGTCTCACAATTGGCTTGGTCAACCAAACATGATTGTGTTTCTCCCAGTCATATTTGATCCAAGCAAGAAAAAAAAACAAGTTCCATTGCCAAACACAATACAAGAGAAATTCACTTTCACAGATGAAATTTTGACGACGCTGCTGTCCCATTCACCCTGCCTTACGCCATGGGTGCAAGAAGAGCTGCCAGAAGATGATAAAGTCGTTCGCGGTTCCGCAGACGGATGCTGTGGTATTCCCAACTCAGGGTTTGCCGTATATCGACAACGAAAGTTTTCGACGGCATTATCCGGTGTGAGTGTCGCTAGACCGTTTAGTGGTGATTAAAAGTGCGCTTATATTTGATTAGATGATACCGAAATGACCGCAGACATTTTGCGATACACTCATTTGGTCAGAGAGATAAGCACCCTCAGAGGAAAGTTAGCGGCTATTTGCTTTTGTCGAGATTCATGGTTATTGAACTCTTCTGGTGGTTGCTTTGAATAAGATTTGCTTCTCAGCTGATTGTGAATTACCCCAGTAAACATCGAATTCTACGCTCAGACGGGAACTAGGTCAGTAAGCTGAGCATGCGCTGCATATAATATGGATACTGCACAGCACAAATGACATTTACTTTACCTACCACTTTCTTTGATATCAAAATAAATCTATTCAAGTGAATAAAATATCAACAGTCAGGGTTCACTGCTTTCTCCAACCAAATGACAGTGAACGCTGATTTTTCTTACGACGCGGGGTATGCAAAACCTAATGCCTTAGGCTTCAATGATTGAATGGACTGAATAGACATTATAGCGAAGCTGAAGACCGTAGATACAAAGTATGGAGCATGAGAAAAACTACGATGGTTGCAAGATTTTGGGCCTCTTGGGCTAAGCTACACTAAGCTAAGATGGTGTGGAACATTACCGGTGGCGCAGCGATGTTATGTAGTCACGGTGTGTCTGAAACTGTTGTTAACGCAAGTAAATGTCCACCAATTCGGCACTCACAATATGTAATATTCTTGCATGTTTTCTGTGAATTTGAAAATATTTCAACGAGGAATGTGAAAGTTATCATAACTTGAAGGTTTTGAGTTGTTTTGAAGGAATATTCACATGGCAAAAAAACTGTATATTCATCACTATGCTAAGGTTTTATTGACGAAATCTTGCATAACTTCTGATCTCGCCCTAAAAGCCATTGGTAACCATGTGTGTAGCTCGTTGATTCTGAGCATTTGTAAGGATTTTCATGTTATTTAACAACGCTATGGGGAAGAAAGGATCAATATCTACCTGCCCGTGATGTTGGTTTGGATGCTATTTCTTTTATTTGCTCAGAAACAACGAGCTACGCAAGTGGTTACCAATGGCTTTTAGGGCGTTATCTCAGAGTATGCGAGAAATGATTTCAAATTTATAGAGAAGATGCTTGGACATCACCAGCTTTGAATGCTTAATGCAAACCTGGTGGTTTCTTGATTAGTTAGCAAATTCATGATTCGATTCTCTTGTTAAATTATTTTCAAATTCATGGGGAAGATGCTTGAATACTATATCCTTCGAATGGTGTGTGCCAAATTCTTGGAAATTTTATCTTGACTTCTTAAACTTTTGAATCAATAGTTTTTACACACCTTATCCAATAGTCTTCAAATATTGTAGTTATTTGCATTTTGTCACAAACAATTACAATGTTCGATTGAGAAACGATGGAAATATAGCTGCTTATTTCAATGAATTAATTTCAAATTCTCATAGAAGATACTAAGACACCATATATTTTGCATGTGAACTCAATGACAAGGTATTAGTTTGGTTTGCAAATTCATGTTGATACACTGTTATGAAATGAAGCATGTGAATTTTTTTTTTTTTTCAAAATATTCCTAAACATTCCAACCTCGATAACTAACGTTTCCCTTCAAAATTACGAAAATTACACTCGAGTACTATATGTTTCGAATTATGGGCGCCGAATTGATCGTTTTTTTTTGTTCAAGACGGTTTCAGACATACCGTGAGTCGTGGTATGGTCCATAGGTTTTCGGCGGTGCGCTTTGGATGTGGAATAAAATAGATTTTCCTGACAGTGGTTTTCAGCTGACCTAATCGCTGCGGTATTGATTTCAATTTACACAATATCTTGCGTAAAGTGGAATTCCGAGGTGAATGAATTCGTGTTAGGAGATGAGTGGATGTTTACAGTGAACTAGGTTACTCGCTTGTTAGTTATGTTTTGTTTTTATTTACGATTGTTAGTTTTAAACTAGTTATCAGGAACAAAAAGCTTCTGCATTCCATGTATTCAATTGTATGATTGTAACATATGTATGGTTGTTATTAGAAATCAATTAACAATTGCAATGCGGCACACTTTTATGTTTCAATCTCCAAATAACCACTATCTTATCTAATAGGGTTGCTGAATCCATTGCCGTTTTCAAAATTTCATTGCATGTCAAGTTTTTGAGATATTGGATATTTAAAATGCAGAATATGGCGATTTCATACAACTTTCATGCAAGTTTACCGTACACCCCCGTTAATTTGAACGGTACCTCATGCAAACCATCGGGGTTCATTTTTAATTTGAACTTCTAGTCACCCTAGAAACGTGTTTCTGGTCACCTCTTTCACTGTTTTGTTTTGATTCTGCGCTCCGTTTTACAGCGTTCCATTTCACTTTACTCCGTTTCAGGAGCTAAATGACGTTTAAACCATTTTTAATCTGAACGATGTCCAAATTAGCGGGGTACAAATTAAAAAGTGTTCAGATTAAATGTGGTCAAACCAACGGGGGTACCCGGTACCAGCTTGTATGAAAATTTATTTGCTTAATTTGCCACAAAATACCATCTTCAAGTCTTGAACAATAGTTATCAACAAAGTTCATAATATTTGCGATACTAAAAAGTTATTTTATGATGATTTAGAGAAATATTGTATTGCGGGACGGACGATTTTTCACCATGGACCGATGCACGAGTTCACTATTTGACGTTTGCCGCGGTGCCGTGTTATTTACGTGACCATGGCAACGAGTGAATTCGGCACCGCTCAAACGTCAAATAGGTGAACTCGTGCATTGGTCGGGCATAATGGTCGTTTGGCATATTGAAGAACTTAGAATAAATATCGGAATTTTTGAATCTTTTACCGAGATCAACACCACCGAGAACACAGCAAAAAAAATAGTAGGTTTTCAATAAGCATGGTGTTTGTTCAGAGATTTTACAAGCTATGCATGTTAAAAATTGTTATGACATTAGATAACTAAATAAAACTCTTAAGGTGAAACAGCTTGGAATCATAATTCAATGATGTACCGAAACTTTGAAGGCACAAATCTTGCGAAGGAGGAATCAAACTACAGTGTAATTCCTATTTTAGCTTTGTGCACTAGCAGAAAGATTAAAATAAGAAGATTGACCTTGTACGTTCATCATTTCAACAGATTAGTGCCTTTGAAATCGTGAGTAGGGACACAAGCCGGCCATTATACCTGCCATGTTTGCATTCCGAGATGTGTCACCTTAACGGGTCGGGATGATAATTTTTTCTACATCTCAGAACATAGAGTATCTTTGAGCTTGTTGCGATATACATATTTGAAAATATTAAATTGGAATAGAAAGTTCGCAGTAGAATATTTCGCAGCAGATCAAGCCCTGTCCCAGTTTATACGTAACACTTGACGAAAGAAGGGAAAATTTATTTGCAAAATATTCAAAGCTCTAATCCAAAGACCTATTAAGTTACAGCATTATGCAAAAATAGCCTATATAAGAGAGCAGACAATTCTTCGTTTAAAATGTTTGAGGCTCTAACGCAAAAAAATGGTCCCACAGCATAACTCAAATGAAAAAACAAATTTATAAAAAAATATGTGTGGCAAAACTTTTGAACGATTCAATATCAATTTCAATATCGGAAGTGTACGTCAAAAACACCGTCTATTATCAAAAGAAGGAAAAAGAGATCATGTATTCGCAAGAAAAAAAATATGTTAAATATTGGCGGGTTCTAAAATAATCATCATTCCAGAATTGATAATACAGCAAGCATTATACATATAAAAATGGATGACATTTAGCTTTACTAAATAATAAAAATTTAAAACAGTATAAATATAAAGAACAGCCTACAGTCGGCTCTCCACAACTCTATGTTCTATAACTCGATATACTCTATAAGTCGATGGATTTTTCGGTCCCTTCAAATTTCCATTCATCGTGCTCTCCATAAGTCGATATTTCTATAACTCAATATCTCCACTAGTCGATGTCACGTGAGAGGGAAATTTCTCTCCATAACTCGATATCTATTTTAAAATCTTTTTTATTTGGGGAAACGTGGTCTTATTCTTGTTTGGAGAAGAAAAAATACTTGCAAGTTGTGATACAGATTGAAAAACACGAAAATAAAAAAAAAATATTGTCAGTCAAAATAATGTGATTTTTTGAGCATTTCGAAAAAAGTTGTCAAATAATAGTTTGTTGAGTACAATCACTAGACTGATGCAAATTTTGAAGTTTTTGCTCCCCTATGCTTAAACGATGTTAATTATGATGAAAATGATCCTCCCAAAATTTGAAGTGATTCGGAAGAAATTTGGTTGTGCACACGTTATTTTGAAGTTTATATGGAAATTACTATGGAAAAGGGAAACCTTTAGTGTTCAGTCCTTTAACTGCTCGTCATAATAATCTATAGAATAGTGAACACACTCATCTCATGTGAAAAACTTCCCAGCTACAACTTTGCCGAAGACCACATTTCGATGGGACGTAAGGATAATTTATTATTATTGATAACAAAGTCTAAATCATGCTGAAATGATCATTCAATTACATTCAGAGCAACACTGCTTTTTTGCTGTAGAACATAGTAGCCCGGATTGCTTTGATCTATTATTCCCCCCAGGAGCACCACTGTTGCCTGCCGAACAGTTGGTGAAGCATACTACATGCAAACCAACTTTATGATGATGAATAACAATTAATCCTGACGTCCAATCAAATAATGGTCTTCGGCAAAGTTGTAGCTGAGAGAATTTCACATTAGAAGAATTTGTTCACTTTTCCATAAAATATTATGACGAAGAGATAGAGAGCTGAACGCAAAAGAATGGGCGTTTTCCGTTCTATAGAAACTTCAAATGACGTGTGCATAGTCAAATTTCTTCCAAATCACTTCAAACTTTGGAGGATGCTATTTACCATAATTAAAATCGTTTAAGCATAGGGGAGCAAACATTTCAAAATTTGCATCACTCTAGTGATCACTTATGTATTAGAAATACATAAATTTGTTTCCTTCGATTTTGTGATTTTTGTTTCGTTACATTCTATAACTCGATAATTCTATAAGTCGATAGTCCCTTTGAATATCGAGTTATGGAGAGTCGACTGTATTTTAAAAAGAAAGCAAAATTTATCATTAAACTAATAGAAGATGGACGCCTAAAACTAAATCGCAGCATAATACAACGAAAAGACATAAAAAATTTGCGATCAGAATCATCGGTTCCCCGAATGCCTGTTCCCACGAATGCCAGTTCCCCCAATGACCGGTTTCCCCCGAAAAGTGGTGCAATTTAATAGAACGCTATAATTAGTCTTCAGAGGCTGGATAGTGAACGAGAAAGAACGATAAGCAATCAAAAAAGGAGGTATTCTGTCATTCTTGGCTATACACATGTTGGCAAAAATTCTGAGGGCGGTAAAACTCGAAAGAACCGCCAATTAAATAAAGAAGGGTGCATATTAGATGGTTAGTTCGTTCACCACCCTGAAATGTATAAAGTTACGAACAATTATGAGTGCCAAAAACTTTTCGGGGACGTGGGCTAATCGGAGAAACGGGATATTCAGGGAACTGGCATTCGGAGAATTTACGTTCAGGGAAACGATATTCGGGGGAAAGTAACACAACCCATCGAAGTAACTGCAGTAATCGATTTCTCTTTTCGTCAATAACTTAAGCAGATCAATGTTATCGATTGCCGTCCTTCTGTCAGTTAGAAACAAAAATTATCTACAATATAGCTCCAAAGATAGCCTATGTATAAAAGAAGGTGAAATTTATTTAAATTTTAACTGAACACTCTTTATGTCTATAATCATGGTTACATCATGTTTGAGGGGCCCAGATAGCCGTAGCGGTAAACGCGCAGCTATTCAGCATGACCAAGCTGAGGGTCGTGGGTTCGAATCCCATCGGTCGAGGATCTTTTCGGGTTGGCAATTTTCTCGACTTCCCAGGGCATAGAGTATCTTCGTACCTGCCACACGATATACACATGCAAAAATGGTCATTGGCATAGTAAGCTCTCAGTGAATAACTGTGGAATAGGCTCTGTCCCAGTGGGGGCGTAACGCCAGAAAGAAGAAGAATCATGTTTAGAAAAAAAATAGAATCTTTGAAAGAAGGATAAATTTATGCTAAATATATCAAATCTTCAGTGCAAAAAATATTCCAATAGCGAAACTCAAAAGAAGCATTAATATTTGAGAGAAGGGTAATTTCTGGATAAATAATAAAATACTATTGTCAATAACTTTCCTAATATGCTTTAGTTTATTCAAAAGCATATGATTGTTGAATAAAGTGTAATTTTGTTTCAATTGACTCCAATACAAGCCTGATGTCATCAGAAAGATTAATTAGAAACGTAAAAACGAATGTCATCTTAATAAATTCTCGGTTTCAGACTCATCATGCCAAACGACTATTATGCCAAACGACCATTATGCCAAACGACTTTATGCTAAATGACCATTATGCCAAACGACTTTATGCCAAACGGCTTTATGCCAAACGACTTTATGCCAAATGACCTACCACCGGTGTACGGTATTGGTTTTGCATTATGGCTTATCTTCGATAATCGATTTATTTTCTAAGTTGTTCTCATCACTGATAACTGATTTACTTTTCTCCACATGCTTTCGTGCTGTACTCTAGTGGAAATAATTGGTATAATACTAAATTCGGTTTAAATTTACTAAAAATTATGCAATTTCTAGTTCAACTTATGCAGATGTTTGAAGCACAAATATAAGCGTAAATTTCAGCAAGCCAAAATAATTTGTAACATGACGCGATACGGTTACTACCTTTGGCCAGCTTTGACCACTTTCTGGTTCGCCGTAGAGTTGGGCGAGCTCGTTATTCATCCTTCGCCGCCACACACCGCCAAAGATCGTCCTAAGCACCCGACGTTCGAAGACTCCAAATGCTTGCAAGTCCTCCTCGAGCATCGTCCACGTTTCATGCCCGTAGAGAACTACCGGTCTTATGAGCGTTTTGTACATGATACATTTGGTGCGACTGTAAATCTTTTTTGACCGCAGCTTCTTGTGGAGGCCATAGTAGGCCCGACTTCCACTGATGATGCGCCTCCGTATTTCACGGCTAACGTTATTGTCAGTCGTCAGCAAGGATCCAAGGTAGACGAACTCGTCGACCACCTCGAACGTATCACATCTATCGTAACACTGCTACCTAGGCGAGCCCTGTCGCGCTCGGCCTCACCAGCTAGCATGTACTTTGTCCCCCACTTTGACGGAGGTTAAGGATGCCATTCACCAGCTCAAGAACAATAAAGCTGCTGGTAAGGATGGTATCGGAGCTGAACTTATAAAGATGGGCCCGAAGAGGCTGGCCATTTGTCTGCACTGGCTGATAGGCCCAATCTGGGAAACAGAACAGCTACCGGAGGAGTTGAAGGAAGGGGCACGCTATGTCTGAACCAGACGATTATAAAAATGGAATGTACATCGGGTTTCTTCTCGCTAATGTTCAGTATTTCGATTATATTTTCATAATCGGAAGGTTTTAAAATATTTCATCGGTTGAAATTTTGATTGTTTTGCACTTTTTAGATATTTTTCATACAAAAACCCATGAAAATCCCCGTTTTTAACGAATTTCAGCCCATACAAAATATATGGAAAAAATTTTCACCGATAGAATATTTTAAAACCTTCCGATTATGAAATACAGACCAAATAGTGATCTCCAGGGGCCCAGATAGCCATAGCGGTAAACGCGCAGCTATTCAGCATGACCATTGCTGAGGGTCGTGGGGTTCGAATCCCGCTAGTCGAGGATCTTTTCGTAAAGGAAATTTTCTCGATTCCCAGGGCATAGAGTATCTTCGTACCTGCCACACGATATACACATGCACAAATGGTCAATCGGCAAAGAAAGCTCACAGTTAATAACTGTGGAAGTGCTCATAAGAATATACTAATCTGAGAAGCAGGCTGTGTCCCAGTTGGGACGTAACGCCAGAAAGAAGAAGAAGAAGAAGACTGATCTCCAGCGAGAAAAATCCGATGTACATTCGATTTTTATAATCGTTTGGTTCAGACATAGCGTGAGGGGTAATATTTTCGGCCAAACGACCCTTTCGGCCTAGATGCCGGGCCTAATGGCTTTTCGGCCTAACGACTGAAAGTCCATCAGGAGTACCGTAAATTGCAAGTCAGTATCATCTGTAAAAAGTAGGCATTGAGAAAATTGACTGAGAAGTTTGCAATCTCAGTTTACATACAAATATTAGAAAAAAATCCATTAGATTGGAACATATTCCGATCTCAATGAAACTTACAAAATTTGCTTTTCACTCCGTTACCTTTCCAAGAAAAATATAGAGATGACTAAATAACGATTCATTTTTGTGTTACACGATGCGAAAATCTGCAGTGGGACTGACCTGCGTTTACTTTTCATTATGGGACAATTCGACTTGGTGTTTTTTCCTAACTTTACTGAACAAAAAGCGATTTCTCGTTTTTGCAGCTGAAAGATCATTTGAAGATATAACGAAAACTGATATCAACTCAAATTTGACCAAAATGCAGATGGGACTGACGTGCGATTCACGGCAGTAAACTTCAATCAATAATTTTCAGTAATTAACTTTAAGCATGATCTACAATACCTTCTTTATTTGTTTTTTTTTTTCTTCTAAAGTTTTTATGACTTTTCAAATGAAGCAAAATTGCTTTAAAATTATGACTTAAGCTTAAAAAAAAGCAAACCAGTAATTAGTCAAGCCAAGTTTTGATTTTTTTAAGTTACTTCATCAGAATAAGAAAGTCATATCTGAAATGTGATTTGCTAAAATTACATATTAATTTAAAAAGTTACATTATCTGTTTATTCGATTGGAAAAATTATTTTGTTAAATTTGTACTTCCTTTTCAACCGAAATGCTAGTTTTATTGAAAATTTGATAAATCCTGGGATCTCGGGATTTCCCGGCACAAGCATAGATTTTAGTCCCGAAAACCCAGTACGAGCAAAATGGCCGGGAAATGGATACTCTAAGACTTATCTGTCTTGCGACGGGCAAGTTGTTGGAGAGGTTGATCCTCAACAGGCTTAGTACCATATACGGATGAGGTGGCAATCGAGCATAAAAGAAGCGGCGTCCTTTTACTGCGCGGTTGTCACTCTGGATGTGAAGAATGCGTTCAACAGCGCAAGCTGGGAAGCAATAGCACACGCACTTCACCGCTTCAAGGTACCGGTGCAGTTGTGTAAGCTTCTAGAAAGCTATTTTGATGGTAGGATTCTACTGTATGACACAGAAGAGGGGCAGAAAAGCGTTCGAATTACCACGGGAGTACCTCAAGGATCAATCCTGGGCCCGCTATTATGGAATGCGATGTACGATGTCGTAGTGAGGCTGCTCTTTTCCGACGGGTGTTAAGATTGTTGGCATCGCCGACGATAGTGGTATATGGTGAATCGATGAGGAAGTAGAAGTTGACAGAAGCGCACTCTGTTTACATATTTGAGGAATAGATGAAGTCTAGAAAACTAGGAACTGGCCCGTCACAAGACTGAGGAGGTGGTGGTCAACATCCGCAAATTCCGAGCAACGGGCGCTTATCTCGGTAGGTGATTGCACCATCAGATATCCGGCTCCAAAGGCACGTTCCCCACCAGTTGGAAGATTTGTACCATCATCTACAACAATCTACGGCTATAGCGGCGCTTACGAGGATGATGTCTAACAGCTCTGCTGTAATTGCCAGCAAACACAAGCTTATGGCAAGCGTGGCGCTATCCATACTAAGGTATGGATGACCAATGTGGTCAAAAGCGCTTAGGAACGAACAGAAACCTAGAGCTTTTTTTTGGGTTTAATCACCGTTGATCAATATCTATCGATTTTATTGATGTTTAGTATACATTGTATACAATGTTTTATTTGTTCACCGAAAAACATCAATAAAATCGATAGATAGAAACCTAAAGCGATTGGAAAGCAAGTACAGGATAATGTGCTTAAGAGAAGCAAGCGCATACCGAACGGTATCTAAAGAGCTCGTGTGCATCATAGCCCGGATGATACCCATCAGGCTCATCATCAAGGAAGACGTTCAATGCATCGACTAAAGAGGTTACCAGCAGGGACCCGCGTCACGTGTAAATAGGAAATGCTCAGATGTTGACAGCAGTAATGGGATAACTCCACTAAGGGTAGATGGACCCATCGGCTAATACCAAATGTGTCAGATTGGTAAGGAAGAAACCATGGGGAAGTGAACTTCCACCTGACGCGGTTTTTGTCAAGACATGGTTGCTATAGACAGTACCTCTATAGGTAAGGACTGTTCATTTTATAAAGTGGACACTTTGGACATGCAATATCTTTTTAATTTATCAATGAAATCGAAATCGGTTTTCTGTACATCGTTCGACTAATATTGTACAATGCTGTGGTAATAAAAAAGTTACCAAAATAATATGATTTCACTCTAATAAGGCACAACGTTTAGAACGGTCGATTTTTGGAGGTTATCAAAATCAAGGATTATTAAAAATCGGCAGGAAAATTCGACAATTTATATTTTTTATTTTCAAAAAATGGTTGTACTTAGAAAGCATCATCAATTAGAAGCTTGCTAAAAAATATCAAGTTATTTTTGGAGAAGCAATTTTGCAGATATTATAAAATCATTTTTTATCAATTTGTTTTAAAGAAAAATATCTTAAATTT
>NW_018734435.1:0-2500 GCF_002204515.2 Aedes aegypti
ATGTCTGGAGAATTCACTGTGGAAATATTTTAAGTAATCCTTGAAGAAATGTTTCTTAAAGAAACTTCGACATTCTGCAAAAATCTCTTTAGAGATCTTCTTGGAGGAATCCTTAGGGGAATCTCTTATTTTTTATTAGAGAAATGTCAGGAGAAATCGCTTGAAGAATCTTTGGAAGAATCGCTGGAGATGTGCTTGAAGTAATCTATGCAATAATTCCTGGAAAAGTTCCCTGAGGATGGATTGATTCCCGGAGAAATCTATCTGGAGTGAATTCTTCAGAGTTTTTGCAATTCCCTCACAGGTCTTTTTTTATTGAATTCTTCGACGATCTGATTTTAAAATTGTTTTCGGTATTTCTCAAGTTATTATTTTTGGATTTGACGGAATAATAGTCTGATTTTTTTCTAAAGGATAATTTTGAATTTTCTCAAGAGGATTTTTTAAAAACACTTCAGAGTACTTTTTATTGATGCGTCCCAATGAAGCTATTTTTGGAAATCCTCCAGCTGTTCTTTCTAGTATTAGTCCATAAGATATTTCCAACATTCGTTCGAGTTGATGTATGAATTCCTCCACGGTTATTTATTCAGTCTAATTTGATTCTTCTAATCCTTTATAATAGAATTCTACAAGTAATTTGGATTTTTGGGATTTTTTCATTGGTGTTTGCGAAATTGCTTATTTTTTTTACAAACCTTTTTTCAAGATAATCTGACGAAATTTTTCTAAGTTCTTTCTGCCAAAATTGTTATCATACAAAACCTTTATGCAAATTCTTGTTGAAATTTCTACAGAAGCTGATTCAAAAGAAATGTCCAGAAGTTAACGGAGAAGAATGTTTTACTTTTGGCGTTACTATCCTGTTAATTATTATTACTTACGCAAAAATAATTGATTCTGAATCAAATCAACTACTTCAGCACTAAATTTTACTTTAAATCAAATTCACACACTCTATTGATTTTACAGTAATGCCTCCATGAGTCGATGTTCCATGACTCGATATCGACTCATGGGACCATAGTAAAAACAAACTTTCATGGTTACTATGATGGTCCCTAGAAGCAGCTTTCCAAAGGAATGCTGTTCCATGACTCGATATTTCCATGAGTCGATGGTCCCTTCAATATCAACTCATGGAGGTTTCACTGTACTATAAATTTTTAATTATCTCAATAATAATATTGATAATTATCACTATCCAAACACATTCACATCTTTATACTTCAAGTCATGCTCGCAAATCTACTTACTCTAACTTGCGAAGAAAAGTGTAGGTGATTAGATAATCACAACTAAAGCAGAAGATTACGTTCAAATTAAAGTTTATGACGTGCACTTTTCTAAGTGGGGGTAAGAAAATGTAGGAAGTTTCTTATGAAATGTGCTCAAGAGTTTCTTTCGGAATTCTATCTCTTATTTCTTCTAGGGATACGCCACAGAATTTTTTTTCGGGGACGTCCTTATAAATTATTTCCTAGGAGAGACACCCCAAGTTCTCCTCAAGGCGTAATTTTATCAATTTATTTATTTATCCAATAATTTAAAAATTACTCCTTAAATTACTGTTTAGTTCTTATTGGAGTTTCTCACGAATTTCTTTCAGCAATTTATTTCTTTGTTTAGATTAAAAATTAGCCACGTGATGGTCGTGTTCTAAACAAAATTGTGTCTTATGTGGAAGTCCTTATCCTCCTGAGCAACTTTGCCGAAGACTGCATCTTTCTATGTGTTCGCATTCTTGTATTATCGCACAATTAGCCCCTACCGGAAGGCCACATCAACGTTAGCGTCACGCGATGGTCGAGTTCTGAATTAAATTGTATCTTATGTGGAAGTCCTTATCCTCATGAACAACTTTGCCGAAGACTGCATCTTCTATGTGCTCGCGATCTTAAGTTATCGCATAATTAGCTCCTACCGGAAGTTCATAGGCAACGCCAACGCCACGCGGTGGTCGAGCTCTGAACTAAATCTCATGTGGAAGTCCGTATCATCCTGAGCAACTTTGTCGAAGACTGCATCTTTCTATGTGCTCGCAATCTCGTGTTATCGCATAATTAGCCCTTACCGAAAGTCCATATCGACATTAGCGCCACGCAGCGGTCGAGTTCTGAACTAAATTGTATCTCATGAGGAAGTGCTTATCATCCTGAGCAACTTTGTCGAAGACAGCATCCTTCTATGTGCTAGCAATCTCGTGTTATCGCATAATTAGCCCCTACCGAAAGTCCATATCGACGCTAGCGCCACGCAGCGGTCGAGTTCTGAACTAAATTATATCTCATGAGGAAGTCCTTATCCTCCTGAGCAACTTTGCCGAAGACAGCATCCTTCTATGTGCTCGCGATCTCGAGTTATTGCATAATTAGCCCCTACCGGAAGTTCATATCGACGCTAGCGCCACGTCGCGGTCGAGTTCTGAACTAAACTGTATCTCATGTGGAAGTCCTTATCCTCATGAACAACTTTGCCGAAGACTGCATCTTTCTATGTG
>NW_018734436.1:0-77204 GCF_002204515.2 Aedes aegypti
AGCTGATTGTTGGTTGCGTTGTGTGGCATCAAAATATCCCTAGGCCTAGGCATTAGCTTAGATCTGGCAAAGGTATGGTAAATCATTTAGCATGCTGTACAGCGTAGATCGGCACAAAAAGGTACGTGTTCGCTTGAAGTGAATTTTTTATATTATCCATCCAAGTCATCACTGCAAAGTTGCTCAAGCGTCCCATCGCTGGGTTGGAGGTTCCAACAGTTAAGTGCTGCAACAGTGCATTGAAATTGCCAGTGCCGCGCGAAAAAAATATTGAGCAATGTTGATACCGTGGTGAATCAAAATCCGGACGGTACCAATATCCGGACACTCTGTTAATATTCATTAATTTCAGCTTAATGTGAATGTTAATATGTCTGAAATTAATTCTTACTCTTTACTTTAAACACTGAAGATTATTCACTATCATTTCAATCTAGTTAACATTGCCAAATAATTATTAAAAATAACAATAAGTTAGATGTTTCTGTCTGACGACATTCCATCGTGGTTCATTTTAGTTCAAGTTTAACGATCTCTGCACGCATGAGCCAAGGCACGAACAACGTTTAGTTGAATGAAAAGTGCGTGAAGTATAATTTTGTGGAGTGTTTTGAACAAAATTAAGTGCAAAGTGATACTTTCAATGTTCGATAACACTACTGGTGTGAAAAATGATGCAAATGTGTATTTAACAGTGTATAAAGGGACTGTCCGGGATTACGAGCCAGTGATTTTAAATCCGGACAGCGTGTGAAAGACCCACTTTTCACTAGTGGAACTGTTTTTTTCCATGGAAGATAAAATAAGAGAAGACTTGAAAAGTATGCATAAACAGTTGTGAGTTATCAGAAGATGGGACAATTTAAGATTAATCGTGTATATCTTTTGTTATCACAATCAAGCCACACGTAAAAAGGCTCGAACAACACGCGCTTTGGTTCAGGTAATTACAGCTCTAATTATAGTTACGTTTTGTTCTTTGTGACATTATAGGGAAAATACATACATTGATTGATATAAGAAAGATATTTAAACAAGTTTGTGAAGTTTTCTTGAAAAGATATACAAATATTTCATATTATATCATATGTGTCCGGATTTCGATTCGAAAGTGTCCGGATTTAAAAACATCATTGCATAGGGTGTCCGGATTTAAAGACAAGATAGACTCCAATATTTTATTGATTTAATTTGTAAAAATCTTGAATAATTCCAATAATTCCATTACTTTGATGAAGATCTGAAGTGTAAGAATGTGTTACATAATAAAACATTACGAAAATTTAACTAAACATACTTAAATCGTAGTTTTGAACATTCATGTCATCTTAAGCGTCCGGGTATTGATGCACCACGGTACTTGCACGTGGTTTTATCAACACCTACAATGGCATAGAACTGCTTTGATATTTCAAACCTATTAGCATTTATGCATTGAAGGATTTAAATGTGCATTACTATGAAACAAAAAAAAAATAAACTGAATAATGATAATGTGAGCTAAAATATACAGAACATTTCGTGTTAAAAACAATGTTCAGCATCTGATTAGCGAAGGAAAAACATCAGGCGGCGCATCAGGAGTAATAGTTCTCAAATCCATCCGAGATTTTCAAAAGGAATGTTCGACTTTGCTACAATAAGAGAGAGCATATCATGAGAAAAGATGTAGTGATTCAATTCACTGTAAATGCAGGATGAGCGGTGATTAAATTCGCTTGTTGATATGTAATGGTGATTTCATAAAGAAGTCCTCTTAAATTTGCTTTGAAAACTGAAGTTATTACACTAGGTATCACAAAAAAAAAATTAAAAAAAAAAATAAAGGAATAATTCAGCAAATAAAAGAAGTTACAATATATATCGGGGTCAAATTGTAAGAGACCACATTCTACACGATTTTTATTGTGTAAACAGCAAAACGAATATGAACCCAATAGATCTGTGCCGCAAGGGAGAGCTACACATTTTTATTAATCACAGTGATTATCTATTTGCAGTGTATTTGTATTAATATTTTGTTATAAATGAAAGCAAACATCGCAGATAAATACATATTGTGTTATGGGCGGATTAATCCGTATAATCATAGAGCCATTTAACATGATGTTAAAAAAAAATGTTCAATTCGATCAACTTGTGAGAGTGTAAATAGTTTTATTCGATTTTAGAGCATATTAACATTTCGTTTATTAGTACCGACGAAAATATGCAGAAATGTTTTCAGCAATCGTGCGATATGATCTTCACACAAGATTCAACATATATATTTGTTTCTTTTTCACATATCTATCTTTGTGGCGTACCACAAACAGTACACTTAATTATCAGCACACCTTTTAAAATACAATTGTTGTCTACAGTGCAGATTTTCTTTAAAATTATGTTTTTGGACGATTTCAAAGTCTGCATGTATCAGAGATGTGTCCAGTAACTTCTTTTGCAAGTATTCTGTCTTCTGCATGAACGTTTGTCACGTTTGTTCATTTTTGCAGGAAAAAAGGTTAGGTACTAGCAAAGCAAAGGCGGTTTTAAAATTTAAGATTGCTCTCGATTTTTGAATCAATGGCTGCGCCATGATATTTTCACAGATTTCAAAGGTAGGGAGCGGAGTTACGAAGATACATCACATTGAGAAGGTTTCTAGGACTGATTTTTTTGGTCGAAGCCTTCAAGTAGTATTACATACTTGCTATACCACTGTATGTAGATGCTGTGGTGCGACGCCTAATAGGTAATAAAAACGTTTTGTTATCGGATATCAGACATCTTTGCAAGGATTGCTATACGGGATCAATCTGTCATGTTGTAATTGGTCAAATATGCAAAGAGGTTATACGTAGCTACAAAACATGAACTTTTGAATGAGCTGTGATTAAATTCACTAGAAGTGTATTGAAACAATAGTTTTGAGCTTATCAACGACAAAATTAAAAAGAAAAGGGTATTAAAATCTTAATGTTATTGAATTCACTGAAGGTGCATAACATATGATTGAATTTGATGGAAAGCAGTGAGTTTTGATTGAATTTACTGAGAGCACAATGGGATGAACGGTAATAAACTCTATGAGAGTGGAATAAGAGGACTGTGATATAATTCACTACATAAGGTATTATCGGGTGCAAATAGACGAAAGCACAAAAAAAAAGTTGTGATTAAATTCACTGAGAGCGCAATGAAAAGGAAATAAAGCAGCTGAGCATAAACATGGAAAACCGTGACCAAATTGGTTAGATGCACATAAAAAGTATTGTGATTCAATTCACTTGAAAAACACAGAATGAGCTGTGATTTAATTCACTAGTAGCACAATGAAAAACGGAAACGAGCATAAACATGGAGAACAGTGACTGAATGTGCATACATTGAAAGAGTTGTGATTCAATTCACTTAGAAAGCCAGAAAGAGCTGTGATTAAATTCACTGATAGAATGACGGGGAGTTAATTATAAAACACACTGCATAATCTGAACTATGATTAAATTCACTGAAACTCGGAGAACTAAAGTAATGTCAAGGATCTTTTTTTGCCAAAGCTGCCATTTTTATGTTGTGTGCGATGATACTAGGTATATAGTCAGGAAAACAAGGAAATTTCTTACTACGACAACATCTGGACTGGCCGGGATTCGAAGTCAAGCACCTTCAGCATGGTTTCGATTTGAGCTCTGAACGTTACCTCTAGGCCAAAGAGGCATAGCATAAAATTTTGATAGAATGATCTAACCTAATGATGATAAAAAAAAAACAAATAAATAAAATACCATTCCTTAATTATATTTTTTGATATTTTGTTATGTAAACCTGAGTACATATTATCAGTATTGCTAGCCACTAATTAAAAAAAAAAACATTGATTTCATGATGTGCCGTGGCAATGTTTTTGCATTAGAATTGCTTATCTCATAAACATACAGCCTGATTTATCTTTTGAATATTAATCTAAACTTAAAAAAAAACTTAACTTCTAATCAGTTACTCAGGAATGAAAGTCTTTCAATTATATTTATTATAAAATTGTCGAAAAGGAAAATGACCATCAAAAGTTTTTGTTTTTCCTTGCGACATGTTAGTAGCTGTGATTCAATTCACTGAAAGTACACTAAGATAGTAGAGTATCAGAAAACTAACTCTGAGTTCGAATGAACTAGGGTAAGAAAAGAGTTCATTCACATAATAAACAAATAATAGAATATTGTATGGGAAAAGTGCATTGATGGAAATTACTAAGAGCACTCAAACAATGCACGGAGGTGAATCAACGGGTATGCGTTAGACGTCCCGGAGCCTGCTATACTTGCGTCAGAAAAGGCACTACATTTTATTCACCTCGGAAACAATAAGTTTCATTGTCCGTGTTCGTGCCATGGTCATAGTTATAGTCTAAGGTGGCGCCAAGACCTCAGACTCTTCGCTGAGATTTTCCATTCAAAAGAGATCGTTTGTGCCTGGTTGCAGTGTTCCAAAGGAGGCTTTATTATTATTGTTTTTTTTCACGAATTATTAGACTTTCATGACGGAATGAGAAGCCGCCAATAATGTACTTACGGTACATTTTCATACTCCTTTTACATTTCATTCTTGGCTTCAGTCACTGCCAACTGGTTTTGACATGAGTACCAGCTGGTGAGCCGAGAAAAAATAGAAAATAGTAAACACTGACTTAGCCGGAGAAAACTGTCATGAACATCAGGATCCGAAAAAAGACGAAATTCATATCACTGAAGTCCAAGTGAAAACAAAATCGCAAAAGAATAAAACAAAAATTTCTCAGAATTCGAATTGAAGAGCTTAAAGAAGCTGTACGCCACAAATATGCATAGAAAAGGTTTATATGGAAAATGAATGGATGATGATATTAGTATTACTTGTGGAACATGGTTACTTCTATAAGACGTGTAGGATTATAACTCAAAACAGAGTAGAATATTATCTTAGCAATAACTTGTACTGTAGGACAGAATTTGGCTTTGCTATCGAACAATATTTATGAAATTAGTGTAATAAAATCTTGGAATGTTAAATTACAAAACCAATAAATAATTTCTTAAAGGTCCGAATGTTCTATGAGCATAACAAAGCAATAACCATGCGTTTTTAACATGACAATCCTTTATTTGTATAATGTATCGCATGTGATATAAATATTTAATTCTCAAAGCAATGTAATATGTTTGAATTAAGTGTAGTAAGAATCTCTTTATGATCAAAATTGAATTAAATTATGAATGTAATTCATATCCTTTAAACATGTAATGAAACAGAAAGACTATGATTAAACTTGTATAACCATCGAGGAGAGAAGCAGATTGCTTTAGTTCTGTAAGAATAAAAGGCGATGTTATCTTTTCAACGTTTTATTTCAGAATGGTCTTATTTGTCACTGTCCAAGTCAATGCCTACTTAGCTCAAGAACTATGCACCAAAGCCTACTACAAGTTCCTTGATAAATGAAAAGGAAATGAGATCGATAGACTAGGAGTCTTGTTTTGAAAGAATAACCAAAAATAGATGCACTACAATTATTTGAATATAAATCCTTTCATAAGGCAGTTTGCTTGTATGATTGTTAGAATAAAATCATACTTGAGTTGTTAGACATAGACAATAGAAATTTATAATAAAGAAAGGGGGATGTGGTGACGAGTGCCTTACATGTGGTGTATCACCTTTATACACACATGCGTCTGCATGTTGGCACCAACGAACGCTCTGCAACGCAGCAGCACAAGTCAGTCTTGCGTGCATACTGAAGCTTAACACACGCGGCTACCACAGTATGTACTTTTATGCGACTTGATTTATGATAACAAAATTTATTTGACAGCTGCTACGGATTGATCCGACTTACTTTGTACAAGTATACGGAACGAAATGAAATGTACATATGAACTCATAAAATAGCGTTTTATCCGAGGAAACTCATCGATCAAACGATTCCATCCACCATGTAGAACGGGAGTGATGCAGTTTGTACAAATAAGCGACTTAGTTCGTATGCTGCTATGCGACTTCTGGTTGTCTGGGATATCATCCGCGAAGCAAACAAATTGACTGAATCTCGTAAACATCGTACACAAGCTGTTAAGCCCAGCTATCCGCATAACACCTTCTAGCGCAATATGGAACAACAGGCACGAAAGTCCATCACCTTGTCGTAGTCCCCGGCGGGATCAAAACGAACTGGAGTGTTCGCCTGAAACCTTCACACAATTTTGCACACCTTAATCGTCGCTCTTATCAGTCAAGTGAGCTTCCCGGGAAAGCTGTTCTCATCCATGATTTTCCATAGCTCTACGTGGTCGATAATATTGTATGCCGCCTTGAAATCAATGAAAAGGTGATTCGTTGAGAACTGCTATTCACGACTGTTGCGGAGGACAAGATCCATATTCAATGAATTTATTCGCTGGGTGGGATAAATTATAAAATTCCTAAACATATAGCTTCATCAATATCTAGTTACTAACGTGTATAGAATTGGTCTTACTTTTAATGATCTTTCCTCGCCTGAGGTTCTCGCAATGGTGTTCCGTCTCCAATGGTTGTGCAACCCCTGTACACGATAGTTAATGTAATGAATCCTATGTACCATCTATTGTTATATTAGCCACTGCGGATTTTACCTTATGAGCGTACCACTCCTTATGTCTAGATATGATGAGCTGCTCAATGTAACCGGTTGAATTCTACACCAAAGTTTACAATTAAAGTTATGTTGTAGCACATGCTTATATACTGAATTCCACGCTTACCAAATTTGCAATTATGTAGCTTGATACTCTCGCACTGTTCTTAATATCGGCAAGTATTATATACCGGCAAGTGTAAAATATGGGAATGGTAATTCAATAATTAAACTATAAACTATAACGTTCTAATTCAGCAAGATTTCTCCGTAATATTACTTGTCACTATGGCGGTTTTTTTTTATATACGGTATTATCTCTATTCTTTACGTATCTGCTTTGTTCACGATGCCAGAGTCAGCATTGGTTGCTGCAAGCAGTGACGTAGAGTTAAGGTGAAGATAAATCGAAGCCAAAGTTCAAATTTTCAAGAGCACGGATCTGGAGAACCAAACATCCGCTTAAGCTGAAAACTTAATTGATTGGTCACTAGCTGGTGGTGACCAATCGATTAGGTTATCAGCTCAAACGGGTATTTGGTTCTCCAGATCTGTGCTCTTGAAAATTTGAACTTTGGCTTCGATTTATCTTCACCTTAGGTAGGGCTCCCTTCGCCTGAGTAATCGACAGTAAAGACCTGGTCCGTTGTCGAAGCCGGTTTGATTACTTCCCACGAACTCGTTCACTACCAAACAGAAAGAACAACTTGGATAGGAACACAATAAATAAACTGCGAGCTTTCAACGAAGTGTTTTTTAAACGACATGTAAAATTACACGTTTCTGACTTGTTTCCAAGCCATGTAAATCTATTAGCAGATTGAAATACGAGTTCATTTCGATGCTCCAAATATGTGCATGAAAATAAACTTAAATTTAAATTTTCGTTTTAACTGTGTAGAGGTGACAGACGACGAAAGATGATCTGGGATAATACTTTGTAGGCCACATTTAGAATGGTGATCGCTTGAAAGTTCTTACAATCTAACTTGTCGCTCTTCTTGTAGATAACCCCTTCCTTCCACTCCTGCGGTAGCTATTCTGTTTCCTTTCAGCCAGTGCAGGCAAATGGTCGACCTTTCCGGACCCACTTTATGAATT
The DNA here is from genome assembly GCF_002204515.2 of Aedes aegypti. NCBI lineage: Eukaryota > Metazoa > Arthropoda > Insecta > Diptera > Culicidae > Aedes > Aedes aegypti. The sequence goes on from NW_018734436.1 coordinate 7,733, forward strand.
CAGCTCCGATACCATACTTACCAAGAGCTTTGTTGTTCTTGAGCTGGTAAATGGCATCCTTAACCTCCCTCAAAGTGGGGGCTGGTTGGTTTCCATCGCCCGCAGTACTGACAAAGGCATTTCCTTCGTTGTCCCGCCTTGCTCTCAGCGTCATTCAGGTGTTCGTCGAAGTGCTGCTTCCACCTTTCGACCACCTCACGATCGTCCGTCAAAATGCTCCCATCCTTATCCCTGCACATCTCGGCTCGCGGCACGAAGCCGTTTTGGAATGCGTTGAGCTTCTGATATAACTTACGTGTTTCTCCATCTCCTCCTGGTGACGTTTTTTCTCCCGAAAGAGGAGAGTCTGCTGTTACCGTTTCTGTCCCGCGTACCCGACGTTGCTCTCAGCTGCATTGTTGATGGCTGCTTTTACTATTCTCCAACATTCCTCAAGAGGGGCTTCATCCAGCTCACCCTATTCCGGTAATGCAGCCTCGAGGTGCTGCACGTATGGAGTTGCGACATCCGGTTTCTAATGCCATTCTAGGTCATCGATATCGTAAGTTGTAAACGACGGAGAGTTTAGGGCGCAGTTTAACCATCACCAGATAGTGTTCAGAGTCGAAGTTAGGGCGACGATAGGTCCTGATGTCGATAATGTCAGAAAAGTGCCTGGATAAGTGGATAAGTTATTCATTGTTTGATTTTTATGGATGGCCTGCAACCTGACACCAACCCCCAAGATTTCCGGAAATTCCCCCGAAATGTTCGGAGGACCATAGTGCCAAGATTAGCTTAGTGTCCTTCTCTGAAACTCGGACGATGATCAGCCGCTCCTGACATAGCGAACAGACGCTGTTATGAGTCGCTTCCAGCATGGACTTTACAGATTTGCAGAAGCAAACCCCCCTTCCCTGTCAGCATACGACCGCGAACTTGCTCGTACCCCGGCCAGGAGGTAGGGATAGGAGTTGCTGGGCAAGAGGCAAAGGACCACACAAAGGCAATCTCAGCACGAAAAAGATCAGCTACGAAATGACCAGATTGGTATCTATTGAGAGATGCCAAAGGCGAAAAGGCACAGAACACACTGTGTAAACCTAGAAGATTGTACTTGATGTTATCTAACAACACATCCGTAATACCATCCATCAAGAAGATCATCCGATTATCTCGGAGAAACACAAGAACCCCTGCACTATTTATGGCGTATGCAGAAAGGCCATAATGTTATGAAAGGTGACCTGGTATTCCAAAGACTCCATTAGCAGTGGATTTAAAATACATCCTCAACCTATTCTTTTCCTGATCTCCATGCACCTGAATAGATATTCCATAGTTTTATTCTTAGTCAGTTGTAATAACCGCTACCTATATTACACAGCTGTCAAACAGAAGGTTACCTCCCTACAATTTGTACGATAACAATTTTCGTGTGTAAACTTTTTTTCTGAATTACAATGAACCTTAGACCCTACAACACACGACGCATGTACGATCATAATCATGCTTTACGTCTATCACAAACTTTATTTGTAATCCAAATCAAGTCCGTCAACCATGTAGGTCATAACACTGAGCTACACGCAATTCTAAATCTTTATTAGTTCTCAACGTCTGCCATCCTTCCATTTGTCAGCCAATGTCCACTATCAGCGTTCAATGATGAACCCTTGCGTCTTGTTTCACTATCATTGTATACAATGTAAATAACGGCTAAGCAAAATCAGTTCTTTTGCTAACTCCGTTCGAACACTTCACGGTGCTGCAAAGTGGCGTACGTGCAAATTTTGAACCAGAAAACCGGCAAAATAAGCTGGTTATCAACCTCCATGTGCAAGCTCGGCTCGATAACCCCTCGGTTAAAACGCCAACAGTACACCACCCCTTGGAATACATGACATTATCTCGGCGTTCGTTTGACACTCATAAATAATGTACTACTGTCAGAAGTCCTGCAATGGCAAAAGGTGATGTGCAGAATTTTAAATGCTTAAATAGCGAACGGAGGATTCGGGGATGTGTTCAAAAACATTTCGATGCGATCTGTTCTAGTTTTGAAAAGGGCCAAAGTGACATATGACCAAACTTAGGAAAAACTAATTACAGCTCATTGGAAATTTGTGGACTTGGATGAAGTAATTAACCATCCTATAAAATGAGATGGATTCTCATTTGATACGCCCTTTTAAAAATATTGTTCATTGTAAATACAATCGGTATCAGCAAGTGAAAGCGTGCAAAACACAGAACTTGTTGGCATTTTTTTTCGTATTATGTATGCATGCCATTTACTTTCTATGGTTTCCAAGAATTGGAAGAGAATGAAAAAATATGCATCATTGACATATAATCAAAGTATGAAATCCAGTTAGACGCATGAATGTTTCAAAATAATCTAATTAACCTACTCAAACAGATTTATTATATACACAGTTATTTTTTTTAATGAGGTATGATCATCTTCTTTTTCTTTTTGGCATTACATCCCATCAGGGATCAAGCACATCGTCTTTTATGCAACTAGGGTTTTACTTATGTTTCCATCAAACTACACCTTGGTGTCAACCCCGTTTACCAGTTTTGGGGACCAATATGCAAAATTTTGCAATTGCCAGTTCATTAGCTTTCAAAATATATGACCAAATAAAACACAGCTGCCGCCCAAGGCCAGCTCGCAGTGATAACCTTCACCGAATCGGAAAGGATGTTGTTTTTGCAAAAACCGAAAAAAAGAATCTGTTATCAACCTAGCGAACTTGCAAAACAATCCAGGGCCAATGAAATGGATGCAATGGACAGAGGCTTACGCAAGAATAAGAAAAAATGATCTATTTCAGTGGAAAATTACAAACAATCGTTCGATTGTGGTCGGGCGATAATCGGAGGTTCTAAAAATAATGCACTAATTGGCAAACGGTACCGAAGTGTTTGATAGCTGGAATCCACCAGAAAGCGGAGCAGAACTTACGCATGGCAGCGGTTGACCCGCAGGCACGAGTTGAACTTCAACGCACTTACAACCGGCCAGTCTTAGCTAAGAATGTGTAATCGTTTGTAAAATAATTGATAACAGCACGGTATGCCTTCAGGGAACTTCTTTCTGTCCTTTCTTCTCGGATTTACCAATCTGGTGAAAGCAAGTAAGAGCAAACTGTACGACTTCAATAATAAGCCAACTACAGCCGACTCTCTACATCTCGATTTTCTACATTTCGATATCTCTCCCTATGTCGATGATTTCATAAATCCCTTCATACATTTTCACCCTCCATATCTCGATATCCTCCTTATCTCGATATCTCCATATCTCGATGTATTTCTGTTAATGTTTCGTTCTCAATTTTCTCTCCGTATGTCGATATGATCAATATCGAAGGTTACTAGACCAAAGTTTTAGGATTCAAAACAAATTAGGAGCGCAAAAGGACGTCTGTTTGTGTATTATTTTCTTGGCAACGGAGTGTTTTTCAATCTAGTATTCATCAAAAATTTGTTCTTTGTCTCGATCTCTCGCTATCTCGATGGTCGAGATGTAGAGAGGCGACTGTAGTTCAAATGTATACAACAATAAAAATGCTCAAATATTGCTTTTTGCAATTTCTCATCGTAATAGGCTGTTTTTTATCACGCCAATCTGTCATGAAACTGCCTACTTTCCTGCACTAAAGTATGCAGTGCTTCTGCCCATCTCAGCCAAAGGACGAAGCCTCCGTGACATCTGTAGTAGGTTGCAAAAAAGTTTGGATATATTTTCTTCATACTTGCAAAAATGAAACATTTCTCCTAATGCATCCAAAATTCAACTTATAATATTCCCACATAAACTAAAATTCTTTTTTTTAAGAATCTTCAAGTAGACATGTTGTCACAATTAGAGGGTTCCAATCATTTGGTCAGAGATAAAGGTAGGTATCTAGGGCTCATGGTAGATAAAAATGTAACTTTCAAAAATCACAATGAGGGTATTCAAGCAAAATGTCTTTATCCCCTTATTAAGAGGAAATCAAAACTTTGTCTTAAGAACAAGCTTTTGATCTCCAAACTAATTTTCAGGCCAGCCATGTTGTATGCTCTACCAATATGGACTAGCTGTTGTAATATAAGGAAGAAAGCTCTGCAGAGGATTCAAAACAGAATTTTTAAAATTATTCTGAAGCTTCCTCCCTGGTATAGTATTAATGGATTATATAGAATATCCATTGTTGAAACATTAGAACCAGGTTTCCGAATTTTCACTCACTCTCACGATAATGGATTTATCCCTCACAGCAATTTTCAGCGATTAGCTGCCTTGCGATTTTATCCGTCCACAAAACAAAGCGAAAATAGATAATTGCACATATCCGCAGCTGTGAAAAGTTTGTTTTCTCTTTCTCCGATCCATGGAGAACTTTTCCTGTATGCATCGCCACCAGTGTCTGCATATTTCAATATACAGTCAACAACGCCGATCCTCAGTAGGCTCCGTCATCGTTGAATTCTTCTTTGTGTGAATGTTTGTTTGACAATACATGCACGAATCTGGTAGAACGTGCATTCAGTTTTTCAATTACTTTTGCTACACTAATTCTCATCCACTACTGACATTCAAATTCAATTTTACTAGTGAAAAAAATCATTTCCGTCAGAATACCCCACAAAACATCCGCAAATTGCAAAAGTTGTATTTTTTTATTAAAAGACAATCATGATTCATCAACTGGAGGCATCACATTGCGCTTTTCTTACACCAGTAATATAAAATTCATTTGTAATTTTTTATATTCAATTTTCAATTTCAGTGCCTCTAGGTGAAACTGAATTTTGAAATGACACCAACAGTGGGTGAAACTGAATGTGTGCGTGTGTTGCACCCACTCTCTTTCTCGTCGCATTCGCACTCGAAGTCAGATTGGCTTCTTGCTAGCGGAGTTTGTTTTTGTTCGTTTTCGCACTGATCGGGTATCATTCGGCTGAATTTTTACGACACTGATCGCCACAAGTAGCAGTTGCTTTTATGCACCAAATTAACCACTCCTTTCGTCAAGTTGGTGTGGTAGTATGGTTAGCGTGCACGCATCGCGGTTGTTTTTAGCAATGTTCTAGGTTCGAATCCCGTCGCCGGCACTAGTTTTTGTTTATCCACATAGAGATAATTCTCGGGAGCAGTTGGTGAGCGAGAATATGATGGAGTGAAAAATATATTATCCCCGGAGTGGAGTAATTTTAGGTTATCCACCATCGTAGCTCCAGGGAAAATTAGTGTGAGCGATAAAAGATGTTCACGTGAAGAAGCGAAAATAGCATTCTCCTTACGTGCGAAAAGTCGTACATTTTGCATCATTGATACGAAAATTCAGAACCCTGATTAGAACAAATGTCGAATAATGTTTAACAAAAATCGTTGCAATCTTTTATTGCCACGATTAATGCGTTGTAAACTTAGGTTGAGTTAATTGAAAGCATTTTTTTTGCTCTTATAAGTAGGTGAAATCAACTAATCTGTCCAAGATAAGCCAGCCTCGGGCTGCGAATCTCATTAATAACGACATTTAGTTTTACTACATTAGGATGACAGTGTTGTCTAACACAGAACACCTAGATATAAGAAATGAATGTAATGTTTGGAATGATATAATGAAGAATTGGGTCCTAAAATGTTTGATAAAATCTTGTTTTTATTCAACATCACGAAAGAGCATGTTATTTCAACTACTTTAGCAATTTTTCACGCTCAAATAACGGCTATATCATGTTTAAACATTAATTTTAAAATTGGGTCCATACATGAACCTTGACACTTGAGATCATGTTTGACGTTCGCTTAGTCGACAAAAACACCACAGTTTTAACACTGGGGTTGTTCCTATCTGACATTTCGGAAGGGACACGGAAAACAAAACTCAACCAAAATTTGAGTTTAAGCCAAGGGGTGTGACAAAATCTAAAAAAAAACATAAAAAAATGTTTTTCGGACTTAAACCAACGATAAACATTGTAAAATTGAGTAAACATGTGTTTTTAGCCTAAACTTAAGCGTTTGGCACTAAAATCTGGACAGGGCTTTAGGACCCTATTGAATAAAAAGCTTTCATTGGTTTGCTTATCACTTACTCTTCAAGAATGTTCGTCAAATGTTAAACATTGTAAATAGGATTTCGGTTTACTTCGTCGTAAGCACTATTATTCGTCGTATCAAACCTAAAATTTTCCAAGTGTAGATTTGTGAAAGCTGTGGTTCGTACACTTGTACACCAAAAATGCAAAAAAACTACTATATTTGGATAAATAACTTCAGTAGATCAATTATCCACTTTGCTCAATTGAATATTAAATATTTCGAATAGAGAACATGAAAAAAAAAAGTTGAATTTGATTCCGAGCTGATTAAATTCACCTCGGTGATTTGACTCTAGATTACGGTACTGACATAGGCCATTTGATCCGTCCTCTTGACTATCGCTCATTGCCTGCGCCCTCAGCATTATACAGCTGTTTTTTTCAAAATACAGCTTTCACCTTTCGAACAACAATTAAAGTGTGTTTAACATTTGATCTAAAGGTTATACTGTGTAATACAGCAGTCCCATACCGTAACAAACTTAAGTTTATTCAGATCATCAATTAATTCAGTACGTTATCTCTTTGAGATTGGTTCAAACCTTGAACCCATTACACAGCGTAACAAAAATTACATTTTTGCGTGTCTCAAGGATCAAATTATGTATCTCTAGTAGCTTTAGGTTTGCTAAATCTGATGCTGTCACAATTTTTAGCAACAGGTCGCCAAAGTTGTATAAAACACTGTTTTCATTGATGTTTACATGAAATTTAAAGTATGAATTATCAAACTTTTTTGAGATCTAATCCACCAAAAATGCAATATATGACTTCAACTTTCATTTCAGATATAATTTGGTTGAAATTGCTCGAAAAAAAATAGATTTCTTCAACATGTTTGCATACTTCATACAAAATACTTCGTTTTTCTAATATGTCAAAACACAATACTTTTCTAAACCAACAAAAATAACTTTTGAGCATCCAAAGTATCATGAACTTTGTTGATAAGTATTGTTACACACATGAAGCATGCATTCTGTGGCAAATTTAGTAAATAAATTGCCATACATGCTGGAAAACTTGAATTCAAGTTGGGTGAAATAGTCAAATTTTGCATTTTCAGCAGCCAATATTTCAAAAACTAGACGTGCTATGATATTTTTGAAAACGGCAATAGCTTTAGCACCCCTCAATTAAGTAAATTACGGTATTTTGGTGCTTGAGACAAAAACGTGTTCCGTAGTGTTATTAACTGCAACAAAATTTAGATGAAAGGTTCATTGAAGGTCACTCATTTGGCACTCAATGCATCAAAGCAGCGGCGCCACCGTATACCGTTTTGACTCATATTCCGAACACTTAAGGCCAACAGAGACTTCAAATGCATCAGATTGGCATAAATTGGCTGATATTTGTGTGAAATTTTAATTTCTTCGTAAAGTCTAACGGTTAGCTATTGGTTGTACCAATAAAAATGTTAATTTTATTAGTTTTAGTATTGTTTTTACGTTAAAGTATGGAGCAACATTTTGATTCAAATGCCGAACACTGTGTTCATTCTGTCTCATATTCCGAACACCTTGATTCAAATTCCGAACAGAACAAATAAATCGTATTCAAATGAATAATTTGGCAAATAAATTAATCTGAGCTTGTTCTACTGGTCTCAAACTGGAAGGGAGAAACCGATACGAAATTTATGTACGTCACAGTGAGCCGAGATTCTGCTGTCACGAACTGTCACTGTGAGCCCGGATCTTAAACAATGGACAAACATGGTAAAAGCGCGTATTTGATTAAAACATATTTTTTGCATTTCGTTAAATGTGACAAAAAAGACTATTCTTGCTTATTCAAAAGCAATGTCACGATAGTACATTTTATTCTAATTGAATATAAAGTTCAAAATACGCATAATTTTACTTTTTCCAAATTGAAATGCCTAGAAAACTTTGGCCCTTTTTTCATGTTTGTCCAAAAAGTTCGAAAGTACACAACAACATAAAACTAGTGATTTTCATCAAGTCTGCCTTGATTGTCGTCGGCAAGCTGAAGTTTTCTTGCAGTTTGAAAAAACTTGCTGTCATATTTTGTGTGTAGTATCGGTGCCTCCCTCCCAGGTCTCAAACTAGTGAATCATCACTACTCCCGCGGTATAAATTATATTGGAGACGTTAGAGTTAGATTGCAATTGACTGCCATTTTCTTGTTATTTGGTGACATATTTCAGCGAAACATTTCAACCAAATCGCCATACAAAAACAGAGTGTTCGGAATATGAGTCTGTTCGGAATTTGAGACAAAACGGTATGGGATTTGACATTGTTGCAGCATTGCTGTTCTGTCAAACACACACGTCTACGATGGTGCTATCTATGCATTTCATAGCGGCCGTTTTGGTTATTTTAATGATCCATTAGTGATCGCGAAAGGCGAATGTGTCGAAAATGTCGAACTATAAATATACGAAGCATGTCGTAAAATATTATTTCATAACGGATGATTCAATACTAATTTGAACGATAACTTATGCAAACCATCGAGGTTAATTTTTTTTGAGTTTCTAATTTTTAATTTTTAATTTGTACGATGTAAAGAATAGCAGGGTGAATATTAAAAAGTGTTCAGAATAGAAGTGGTCAAAGCAACAGGAGTACCCGGTAATAACATAAAGTTTGTTTAACCCCTCTACCGGCAGCTTCATTTTTTACCCCAAAAATATTCAAACTGCGATAACCTTTTGATTTTAGACATTTTTGCACCATTTTTTCACAAGATCTCATATCTCGTATGGCTTTGACGATATTTAAATGTTCCTTAGGGGACCGAAATTCCCAATATAAAAAATCTTTGGCCACCATTTTGTTTTTAGTCAATTTTTCGAAAAACTAAAATGTGGCTATACAGTGTCATATTATATGCAGCTACTCTGAAAAAATATGAAAATCGGTTGAGTTGTCTTCAAGAAATCTGAGAATTACAAAATGATGTAATTTGAAGATTTGAAGATCTTTGTACGGCCAGATTGGTACCATAAACAAAAATGTTCATTACTCCAAAACTGTTGCACCAATTTGCCTCATTTCTTCACAGCAGACTCTCGTTGAAGTATTGATTCGAGAAGCAAATGATCGAACATGAGAAAATTTCTGTAGCCTTCGATATTTATGTGGGTTATGGAACAACGTCGGTCCCCCAAGAAATATTGGAATTTCTCCGGAAACAGATGACCAATGATCAATATCGACACAGATTATTGAAAAAGGAGAATTTTTTGAGGGCTTGTGAAGAAATGGTGCAAAATCATCGAAAAACAAAAAAGTTATCGCTGTTTGAATATTTGTTTGTGGTGAACATGTTGAGTTTATTGTGGAGGCCTTCTATAGCATTTGTGACGCACTAACTAAAATATTAGAAGAAAGCGATGTTTATCAACTGAAAAACGACTTTCACATAACAATCCATACAAATTTTATAGAAGTTAGGAATGTAGGCAAGCAGAGCACAAGCGGACACACGCGTGCTGGTCTCGGAAGGATGAAATAAAACGGAATAAACGCCGCGATACTTTTACGAACAAGGACGAACTGAATTTACATACAATAGGCCTATTCACATGACGTTCCAAAACAGCTGATCTGGAAGCAGTTCTATGAAAATGGCAGCCTCGTGTATGCACCGATCCTCCACCGATGTAAACAAATGCATAGACGGACCTGTCACATGAAAAGGCCTATGGCGATATCGAATTTACTACAGGCTAAAAATAACTTTATTGTTGTCGCCTTCTTTAAAAACATAAACACTTAGAGTATTACCAGAAGGGCCAAATATAAATAGGGGTAAGAATGTCAAAACTAAAAGATGTAGTAAGGGGTGAGACACTGCCATATCCCATCAATAAAAACGATCCAATCTTCTATTAAGGCTGACCAGAATGTCACTTGCTGCAAATGACTTGCAGCCCTTTGCACTTGGGTTCCTCAACTGTTTAACATAAGCTACTCATACATGTGTCAAACCTACTAACGCGCAGAAGATATGCGCGCAATTCAAACGCAACGTCAAAACTCAAGTAGGCTTGTTCGTTCTTCAACGACGCAAATGTTTCAAATTTGCTAAATCTGAAACATGAGCTGATTTTTATTATCACTGCGACGGTATATCGAGATTTTCAGATAATATCATAACATGGATTTATCTTGCAGAGCACAATATATTTTATTACTATTAGAACGTGGCTCAAGTTGTTGTAAAATATGTTGCAGAATTACAATTTTTTCAGTTCGAGTTGTACGACGAGTGCTGTAAAAATCGAGTTCTGCAACGAGTTACGTACAACATTTTTTGCAATTTCTTAAAAAGTTGCGTAATGTAAAAGCTTTGTGTAACAGTCATATCGCAACTGATTTCAATTAGATAATGACCTTTCCATGACAGATTGGCGTGATGAAAAACAACCTTTTACGATGAGAAATTGCAAAAATAAATATTGGCTGTTCCTTCTAATTGTAACTGAGGTTACTCAAGTAAGTCAGATGTGAAAATATTGTATAATATTGGTCCCAAAATGCTGCCTTGAGGAACACTAGCTCTTACAGGAAGTCTCTCAGACCTCGAGTTCTGATAATTAACCTGATGTGTACGATTTGACAGATAACTTTGAATTACTCTAACAATGCATGTTGGAAAATTAAAGTTTTTTTTATTTTACAATCAAGCATTCATGCCAAACACAGTCGAATGCTTTTTATACGTCTAGAAGAGCAAGAGCAGTAAAATAGCCTTCAGATTATTGGAAGTGCACTGTTGCACTGCTACACATCAGTACGCCCCTCGGTGTGCACAACTAGAGAATGCAACTCCATGCGACTGCAGAATCCATCTCTGCTACACCGGCAACAGCAGCAAATGTTGGCGGTTATTTTTCACTACAGTTTTTCACATCGACGTGTCCAAACGTGTATTTCTCTTCGCTTAAAATAAAAGTTGTTTCGAAAGTATTCTCGCGAGTTTCTTATTTCGTGCTTCCTATTCCGATTCCCGTACGATGTTCTCTGTTGCCATTTGTCCACCTGCGCCATCACAGATTTGTTGGAACGAATCAAATTTGTTGCACGTAAAAGTTGATGAGTGGTCGAAAGTCCATGACGGACTCCAAACTATTCATTGGCAAAAATTGAATTTTCGTTGATGTGGACTATCATTCTGTTCAAAATGACCTTCTCAAAAAGTTTACTGATGGAAGAAAACAAACTGATTGGACGATAGCTAGAAGCTTCTGCAGGATTTTTGTCTGGTTTTAAAAATGGTACAACCTTAGCATTTTTCCATTTGTCAGGAAAATATTCCAACTGAAAGCTTTTTTTCAATATATCAACTAAAAATGATAAACTACTTTCTGCAAGTTTCTTGATGAGGATGTTGACAATTCCATCATCGTCAGGAGCTTTCATAGTTTTGATTTTTTTAATAATAGTTCTCACTTCTTCCAAATCAGTCTCGCAGGCATTTTCGAAAACGTTCTCTTGATTGAGAATATTTTCGAAGTCCTGAGTAACTTGATTTTCAATTGGACTAGTAAGTCCTAAATTAAAATTAAGCGCGCATTCAAACTGCATAGCAAGTTTTTGAGCTTTTTCGCAATTAACAAGTAATAATTTGATTTCCTCTTTCAATGCCGGAATTGGCTTCTGAGGTATTTAAAAATTTTTAGATAATTTTGAAAAAGGCTTAGAGCCAGGGTCTAATTGATATATTTTATTTTCAAAATTTTTGTTTCTTAATTGAGAAAAACGTTTCTTGATTTCTTTCTGCAAGTCTTGCCATATAATTTTCATAGCAGAATCGCGAGTGCGTTGAAATTGCCTTCTCCTCACATTTTTAAGACGGATCAAGAGTTTAAGATCATCGTCTATAATCACGGATTCAATTTTTACTTCACATTTTGGAATTGCAACTCTCCTGGCTTCAACAATGGAATTTGTTAAAGTTTCAAGAGCATTGTCAATATCAAGTTTTGTTTGTAAAGAAATGTTAACATCAAGATAAGAGTCAATATACGTTTCATATATATTCCGACTGTCCAAAATAATTGAAAGTGGAGCTGATTGGATTGAGAATCGCTTCATGGGACATTTGAAATGTAACAGGGACATGATCAGAATCAAAATCAGCATGAGTAATTAGTTGGCTTCAAAGATGACTAGAGTCGGTTAAGACCAAATCAATCGTAGATGGGTTTCTAGAAGAAGAAAAAACATGTTTGGCATTAAAGTGAACAGTGACGAAATTTTTTGACTTATTTCGAGTCAATTACCGCAAGTTATTTTTAAGCAAATTTGCCTGATGCCCAGTGCATTGAAAAAGCAAGTAAGTAGAATATGAAAGTATATTTACCAAGATGTGTTTCAACAGAAACAAAAAACATTTATTTCAAATGACGAAAAAAGTTGATGTTTTATATGCCAATGAATGTTGATTGCAACTCTTCAAGATATTTGGAAAGAAGTTCGCGATATTAAGGAGTTTCCTGCAAATCGCGACAGTCTCCTTCCTTTGCGATTTGAAAGAAAATATCAATTTCCTCCATGAAGTTCAAAATTTCCTGCCCAAATCTTCCAAATTCCTTTCTCCCATTTTTGCCACGTTGAGTGACAGTTTCAAACCCCACTATTGTGGAAGGAAGTTGTGAATTCAGAGATTCATCCTTCCTTTTGTTCGTAGTTGCAACCATGTTCAGTTAATAAAAGAAGAAGTGATCTTCCATGAGTTTTTTTTTTCAAGACGGTGTCCAAGAAGAAGGATTACCACCGCTAGCTTTCGCTAACGAGTAAAACAAAAACTTAAAAGCACGGATCCAAAAATGGTTCGAAAAATACAAAAAATAGTACTGTTCTTGTAGCACTGAAAAGTACTCTTTTGGTTAGCACTGAGAAGTACTGTTTTATTGCTATATGCAGCTTTTGAAAGAAAAAAAATCCTAGAGCAGAACAAATTTGTGTACGCACAGCATGAAGGTACGTTGCGCACTTAGTCCTGAAACCGTGATATATCACAGTGCGAATCCATCGGATTTGGAGTTAGAACTAGTGCGAACCTAGGATGGAAGTAACATAAACGAATTCGACAGAAGATGAACAATGGGACAGATTCCCTATGTTGCGTCATTACAATGCAAGCAACATGACATGTATGAACGATGTTTCGTCCCGAGTTTGTCTCGTTGCTAGCATTGGGAAATGCACATCCGAAGAAAAAAAAAATTTTTCATAAAAAGCAGCTCACAACATACCAAATTGAATAGAAGATTCATTTTTTTTTTTAATTAAATTGTGTTGGTGTGGAATCAGAAACATTTGGTGAATCACCACATACTGACTACGATGTACTTTGGCAAACATGGTTTGTTAAAACATAATGTAGATCGGAAAACTTGTTAACGCGATTGCTTTCCAGTTAAGCTTTTGATAGCTTTGAATCAAAAATATGTTAAATTTAATATTATTTCCTCACAGCTTAAACTACTTCGTTTCGATTTACTGTTTGGTATCATCCATAAGAGTGACATAAAAAATGTCGCATGCCGTCTACGAGCTCTCAGCTCTGCACCGCTCAGTTCTCAGTATATTCCGCTCTCTCGTCTTGTGCAGTTCAGTGGTTGTGAGTGGTGTGCATAACATTCGCGATATTCTCTTGCATCTCGCAACGCAGGAAGCATCCAGCAGTGCAGTGTTCGCTATCAGTGTGTTGTGGCTTCGGGTAAACGTTTGTGCAGTGTCGGGAAAAGGTTCAATCATTGTGTGCGTGTTTCGTTCTTTTACGACTCGACGAGGGAATCAAATAAAGCCAAGTACTGGTGAGTACCCTTCAAAAATGCATTTTGCCGCGATTCACGTTTTCTCTCTCAGCAAAAATCAAAACAATCACTCAAAAAGTGCAGTGCATCTCTGTTGCGTGCGGTTGCCGCGCAACAATCCGTATCTGTCAAAATTTGTTTTCGTTTCCTCGGTGAGTTTCGATTTGTTGTGCTTCCGCGCTGCCAAAAAACAGCTGTTCCGAGTGAAATCCGTAATTCCCGAATCGACCGACTATCCAGGATGTCATCCCGCGGGGATCAGGTTGCCTTGAGCTACCACGAGTCGTGTCTGCGGTTGTCCGACGTGGAACTACTTAAAGGCCCGTTCTGGCTGAACGACCAGATAATTTCCTTCTACTTTGAATACCTGGAGAAGATGATCTTCCGGGATGAGGAGGACTTGCTGTTCGTGAGCCCGGAAGTGACCCAATGCATCCGGATGGTTTCGGAGGAAGATGTTGGGATATTTCTGGAACCGCTGCGCGCCTCGGAGCGGTCGTTTATATTTTTCGCGCTGAACGACAACCAGATAGCGGATCAGGCCGGAGGATCGCATTGGAGCTTGCTGGTGTTCTCCCGGCCGGAAATGGTGTTCTATCACTTCGACTCGTCACACAACAGCAACTCGGACATTTGTCGGCAGTTTGTGACGGCGCTGAAGCGGACGTTGAGGTGTCCCAAGGCGCAACTTCGGACCGGAGATTGCCTGCAGCAGAGTAACGGATACGACTGCGGGGTTCATGTCCTGTGCACCGTGGACAAGGTAACGCAACAAATCCGGAAGGCGGGGAAGATCGAGGGCGTCAAGAGTGCGAGATATGACGTTATTCGAGGCAAGCGAGAGGAAGTTCTGAACATCATCATAGACCTGGGCGGGAGGATCAACTAGGGAGAATGGCGCGAAAGTTGAGCTTGTATGGATTCCACTCCACCGGAAGTGCTTTTTTAGCGATCAGTGTTTAGATGCCACCTCCTGAGATGTCTGATGTTTCTTCGTATTGTAGCGTAAAATTGTTCGTTGAAATAGAATATGTATATTTTATAGACATTTTTCAATTGTGCACAGAAAATTTACGTCTTATATTTTGTGATTCTAGATTATAGTAATTTATCAATCCTCGAAATAGTGATCGAAAAATGTAGCCTGCATTTGATACAGAAGCACAAACTTCAGTTGGTAGATGAATTCTTTGAAACATATCACGCGTCCATAAAGAACTTGATTTAGAAATAGTTTCCAGAATTGTTGAAGCATTGCAAAGCCGTCATTTGATTCTTGTAATGAATATCTTTCTTGTAGGCACAGCTTCAACGTCAACGTCTACAACCGGTTGCTCGAAAGGAATATCAAAGAAGACCTCCAAATGCTTACCACGGGAAGATAAACGGAAAGATGATTCCCAATATCAGTCATCGATCGATGGAACCGTTCGGTTGATTGCCGTCAGTATAAGAGCACATTGAAGCCTCCTGTATTTTGCCTGTGTTGGTAGCAAAGCTCAAAGCTTTGAGCCAACCCTTTTCCAGTAGAAAAGCTAGGCAAAATACAGGACGGTTCGATGCTTACTGACTTCAAAATGGCTTGCTCAACTTTCACTACCTGATTAAATTTCAATCTTGTCGCTCCCTTGCGACGCCTATCCACCTATTCATTTCCATCATTTGCTTCTATAGACTCCTTTTAGCTTTGAGTCGCATGACCGCTAAAGCCATAAAACAATTAAAATTAAAACAATCACGGTCGATACCTTCTCCTATATAGGAAAGATAAACTTTGCAATGAAGTCTCAGTCGGCAAGCGCTCTTCGTATGCATTTTCCAAGATTTGCATGTTGCGCAAACTATCTTCGTACCGGAAAAACACTCTTGTATATATTAGTAACCTGCTAAAGTGACCAGTTCTGCTTCAAAGATATATTTCTAAAAAAAGTCTACGATTCAGCGGATACAATGACTCCAAAAGCAACGAGTTGCAACAAGTCAAGCTTGAAAACACGACAACATACTTTTACTTTAATTTATGAAGCAGAATTCCAGTCTTCGTGGTCCTTATAGAGAAAATCTAAGATGTGCTGTTTCGACGGTTTCGATGCACTTCGCCATATGCTTGCCACAGCACGGTAAGTCAATAACTAAATCGCGTTATGCAGCCCACAGGCGACTCAGACTCTTTGACCAAAATGGACTCCGGCACCAGGTTAATGCCAAATTGAAAGTTAATGAAACCGATTTGACGGTTGGCGAACCGGTCGGTCAAAATCAAATGAGTTAGCTCGAACCACTGGAGGCTGAACCAAATGATTGACGAACTGATTGTACCATTTGTAGGGATGTTGCACGAATATCGACGCCAGCACGTTAAATTGAAGCATTGGCGTCGCATGAACTTCCGATGCAGATGAATGGCAAGTCAAAATGCGTAAATTAAGAGAACATGATCCGTCATTGAGTTCGGAATTTTCAAATGCATTATTTTCATTCATAGTCTAGAAAATTTACACGAAAATCTGTTCACTGTATTCTCCAACCGAGACATTTCAAATTTGCATCAAATAATGTTCAGTTTCGAACAGAAAAACGGATTTTTGAACGTTAAATCCACACGCAGCTCGACTTCACGGTGGTCTAGTGCGCTCCCAGAAATCTTCAATCTATAGACCAATGCACTTGTTCACTAATTTGACGTTTGAGTTCCTTCAGGGTTTCCATCAGGAGTCCCTCTGAGAATTCCATCGGTAATTCCACTAGGGATTGCACCGGAAATTTCTCTAGGGATTCCATCAGAAGTTTCTCTAGGAATTCCATCAAAAGTTCTTCAGGAGATTTCATCATAAGTTCTTCTAGAGACTCCATCAGGAGTTCCCTTAGGGATTCCATCTAGAATAACTCCAAGGATTCCTACGGGAGGTTCTTCAGGGATTACACCTGGAACTTCTCTAGGAATTCCTTGAGCAATTCCATCAGAAGTTTTTCCAGGGATTCCGTCAGGAGTTCTAGGGATTACATAAGGAGTTCAACCAATGATTCCATCAGGAGTTCTATAAAGAATATCTTTAGGATTTCCTACAACAATTCCATCAGGAGTTCCTATAAGGATTCTATTAGGAGTACTTTTAAGGCTTCCATCAGGAATTCTTTCAGGAACCTTATAATACACACTGGGGTCATGCACAAATTACGTAACGCTCCGAAGGGGGGGAGGGGGTCAAGCCAAGCGTGACAAGCCATACAAACATTTCGGAGGGCTCGTACAAAAAACGTGACAAAGGGGGGGGGTCAAAAAAGTTGAAATGTAGCGTGACGTAATTTGTGTACCATCCCACTCAGATTAAATTACTGGGGTCGGTGAAATTTTACTGGGTTTTGGAACTACCGAAAAAGTCAGTAAAATGAAAACTGTCGCCACGCGTAATTAAAAAGCAAATATCACCATGTTTTATTTTTTATAGATATATGATATAAAAAGAAAGCTCTCCGCAAAATTTCAGTGAAAAATCTCTGTTTTTCGATTTCTGACATTTTGTTTTAGTTTACTGACTTTTTCGGTAGTTCAAAAACCCAGCTATTTTTACCGAACAGATGGAGTGTGTGAATTCCTCCGGAAATCTGGGAGTCTGGGATTTCATCAGAAGTTCTGGAATTCTTCCAAAAGTTCCATCAGGAATTCCTCTAGGGTTATTCTGGGTTCCATCATATATACTACATATCCCTTTCAGGACGAACCAGCACAATTGTGCTGTTCGACACCCTTGACATTGAATGACTAATTCAGCCAATAAATCATTGTTTTACTAAACTTTTTCGATTTCGATTATTGAATTATCATTGATACTTGTAATCAAGCACAACAGCTTTTGTTTACATCGTGTTTAGAAAACACCAGCTCAGGGTAAACAAAAAGTAAACAAACACCGTAAGAATTGAAAAAGTTTTATCTGTCGCAACTTTTCAACTCAATACAGAACCAGAACAACGGCCTAACTGTCGCCACGCGTTATTGAAAAGCAAATTTCACCATGTTTTATTGTTATCGATATATGATATAAAATGAAAGCTCTCTGCAAAATTTCAGTGAAAAATCTCTGTTTTTAGATTTCTGACATTTTTTTTAAGTTTACTGACTTTTTCGGTAGTTCAAAAACCCAGTTATTTTACCGAACATATTGAGTGTGTACCGAAGAATTGAATAGATTGAGTGTGTAAATTTCTGCGGAAATCTGGAATTCTGAGATTTCATCAGAAGTTCCTTGAGGGTATCGGGAATTCTTCCAAAAGTTCCATCAGGAATTCCTCTGGGTTCCATCATGCTATATACTGCGGATTCCTCCCGGAATTTATTAGGGGTTTTACGTAAAATTTTCTGCCAGGGGTTTCTCTAGAGAATTCTTCAAAAGATTTCTCCAGGAATTCTTCAAGGAAGTCCTCCCGGAATTGCTTAAGGGTTTCAAACCGGAATTTGTCAAGGGATTTCTCCCAGAATTAATCAAGGAATGCCTTTCGAAATCTCCCATAAAGGAATTAATCTCGGAATTCCTCCTGAAATATCTCCAACGATTCTCGTGGATTAAGGGGCATATTTTGTAAATCGAGCAGATTCATGTGACTCGTCTGTATTCATTGTCGATCAAAGCAAACATGCATATTTCAGATGTCACCCGTGGACTCCCATATTAATCCAGTCACATAGAGTGACAACTGATGATGATGATAATGATGATTATTTAGCCACCATCAGCGCAAGGATTACCTATGGCTGCAGAATCATACCGGGATGGTATGATCTACCTGATGGTTTGTTGTAGCAGGGCTAGTTAATATCTTTGAAGACCTTTGGAAGACAACACTAAGGCTGTTTTCTCGTGACAAAAGGCTGGCGACCCCACGCACTTTCATCCAGTCGACAGTTCAATTAACTCCCTTAGGCTACCCCTCCCCAATACCCAATATATAGTAAAATATCATACATAGTGTTATTAAAGTATCTTACCGTAAAATTATAAAAATAAAGAAATTAAAAATTATACTCAGCTTAATCCAAATAATCTCAAAAAAAAAAAACGTCTGGGAAAGTATTTCAAGCTTGAAAGTTAACCAGTTTGAAACATGAAATGAACATCAAAAAATGGAATGCTTCTGATATTGAACGACCTCTTGAATATTTTGCATCCAACAGATCCAAAAGTTCTTCTCCAGAGCGGATTAATCTGGAAAACGGATCACTTCCAAAGGCTCGTCACGAACTCCAAATCTAGAAAACGGATCACATCTCACAATCTCCTGGAACTTGTATCCGAAACGCCACAGCACACACGGAAACCGAAACCTCGAACAGCTTCTATGGTTCGGAAAATTTTCTCCTCCTGAAAACGGAGAAAAAAGTTGGACGTTGAAAAAACTTGACTTGTTAATTCAAGGCCTACTAAAGTATCAGTCACATAGAGTGACAACTGTCGAAAAACTCGAGTGACAGAGCAGAGTCGAGCGAATTTTTCGGTCGACAGTGACTCCAGTCGAGTCGATTTGATCGAATCGACTTATAAAATAGACCCCTAAGATTGGTTTGCTGTTGACGAGAAACGTAATCACCTATCTTGATGCATTTCTACAAAAGAGCGCTTATTTCTGATCGTAGTACGCAGTTGAAAATAAATGTCAGTTCTAACGGGAGTAGTTGTAGAAAATTTCTGCAAGAAATCGGCGAGAAATGTCCTTAGCGATTCCTTTTCAGCAGCAAATCAAACTTTATCAGGATTGCTCCAGGGATGTAACCCTAATTGGAAGCTAGAAATACCAATATATGATAATTTAGCAAAACGTCCAAAATACAACTTTGTATTGTTTTGATGATCGGTGTACTTTGGACGTATTGGGGCTTCTGAAAATCAAACGTCCTATATGACAGTTTAGATGCTAACTTCGTGAAAATGAACATTGGACGTTTTATTCATTTTCATTTTTGTTTAATCAATGGATTCTGATGTAGATGAGTGTTTTATATATCGTTCATTACTAAATACGTTATCATTTGCACGGATAAACTCATTTTTTTTTTTTTCAAATTTGTTACTTAGGTCCTCTTGAAAAGTTACGCAAGATTTCATTGCGCGTGCTTAAATTTGAATTTGGGAGGTATGAAGATTAGTCTGAAGGGTAGACCGATTTCCAGAATGGTTTCGATATTCGGTTTGAGTGATGGGAGAACTTCTGAACCGTTCCAATTAGGGATAGTCGTCAATTATGGTCTTTTGAGAAGAGTGGCATTTAGTAAGACTAATGTGGGTGAAATTGGGAACAGCTAAACCGTTTTCTTTTCCTTTTCTAGGATCGAACTGAACCTACCTGAGGTTAGGTCTCATACCAGGCATTTCAACACGTGCGAATACGAGAGAATAGAATGCGATGTGGTAGTCCCTAGGTTGCTTAATAGGGTAATATACGGAATTCTTTCGGAGTAGACCGCCAGTCGTTCCCAAACGATTTTGGCGTGCTACACACTCCAAAGTTCTCACCAGAAGTTTTCCACAGTTCTATCTAAATTAATGAAGGATATGGGCAAAATCCCTCTTTTATCCCGATTAGGAATTCCCACGTCAAAAATCTAGCTAGATATAACTTTTTTTTATCTTTAACGAGATTTTCAGGCCTAGGCAAATGCATCTTGGTACCAAGTTTCCTTCCAAAGGAAGTCGTAACTATAACCTTTTGGTTAAAATTGACTATCTCGGGGATCGGATCCTCAGAACCTCAGCGTGAGTGGCGTGTGTTCGAACCACTACACCAGGTCCGTCCATAAATAATTCACAACAACTCATTTAAAAGTATACCTATGGGCCCGCACAGATAAATAGGCCTATATTGATGAGATCAGTTTACCATTCTGACCAGTTAGTTTGTTATTCTTGAACTGTAGAATGGTATAGCATCCTATAACTATCTCAATGTCGTTGGTTTCCATTGTTCGCTCCACTGTCCTAGAAATTTCCTGCGTTGTTTTGACCCTCATTGCCTACGTTCTCAGCACCATTAAAGTGTTCTTCAAAGTGCTGCTTCCACCTTTCAATCACTTCACGTTCATCAATCAAGATACTCCCATTCTTCTTACTGCACATCTCGGCTCGCGAGACGAAGGTAATGCTCCACTAGCTTCTAGTAGCACTCACGCACATAACATAAGTGGAACTCGAGCTCAAGAAGTGATACCCACTTTAATATTTGCATGCTGGTATAAGGACATCGAAATGTCAAAAGAGTTATACAATATTCATTATCGATATTCACGCTTAGCCAGCGCTGTATATGTTCAAACTACACAGAATGAGGCAACCAATGCAGAACTAGCTGACTGAGTGAAAATTCTGTGTAGGTCACACTCATTCTGTGAGTAGCTTTCCTATACAAAATGAAATGAGAAATCATCTGCTGATCAACTGTGGACATGAGAAAAGCAGGTAATCCGTTGGCCGTTGGTAAGATGGGGAGTTTTCTAGCGAAAAGCCGGAAGACGATCGCAAATGCGAAAGTTTTTCCCCATTTGCTTCCGCTGCGGCTATTCGAATGAAAAATCCCTGAAAAACTTTAAAATTTGTTTTTTATGAAGCAAAACAAAAATAGAAGCAAATTCTGCAAGCGTGGAGAAGCAAATTCTCCTCTTCTGTGCGTAATTCACTAATTCAGTTTTGTTCACCACTGTTTGCACAAAACTGTGTCAGCCCCCTTTGCACTGAATATGTGCTGCACGAAATGAGGCCGATTTTGTGCGCTCGGTACCCATTTTTGAGCGGAACAAGTTTAGCGTGTTGTATTGAAATGAATTAAAGATAACATATATTCAGAGTGGCTACAAAGAGAATGGAAATAATTATTTTTGGTACAGCTTTAGAATTAGATTTCGGCCTCTCATATCCGAGATAATTGAGTCAATGTAAAAGCTATCTACACGGAGAAATATTTTTACCTAATTTTTGAGTTTACTTTACCCAAAATTAAGTATATCGATTATAGTTTCAACCCAAAATCTCTCGGTTTTCTCTTTCTCCCACACGAATGTTGTCAAAAATAGAGAGAGCTGCATCTACCCAATGGGGGTACTTTGGCCCAATAAGCCAAATTTGGGTAAATGCAACTTTTCTTATGTTTGGGTCGAAAGAACTCAATTTTGCGTTAAATCAACCCAAAATTGGGTATATTTTTCTAATGGAATTAAAGCCAAACTACCTAGTGGGGACCTTGAAAATTTAGCCAAAATTGAGTTATTGGGCTGAACTACGGAATTGCGTTGAAACAACCCAAAATTGAGTGAATTCCGTCTCCGTGTATGTTGTTTCTAACATTGTCATGTCTACCTATATCAAGTGATAGTCATTACACTACCCTATGACTCTGGCACATTTTACTTGTTCGTACCTATTGGATTTCTGAGCTATGAATACTGGCTGCTGTATGCACAGAACAGGGAGAGTGTTCTCGGACGATGGACTGATTAACATATTATTTTATTCTTTATTTACAGGATATAAAAGTGGCGACGAGGATCATGGAAACGTGTGTTGGGGATAATCGTTTTTCTTTGGGGTGTCGAATTGCCAATTTCATTTGTTTTTGAAAAGTGTGGTGAAATTGCCGATATGAGTTGAACCAAATTGTTCTCTAGAGCTGACGAAATCGTCGTTTATTTTGAAAAAAGTTGTTCTTTTGTGAAGCGATTACTGTATTGAGATGAACGGAATTGTTCTTTAGTGTTGACGAATTTTCAAATGTAATGTTGAGCAGTGTGAATCCAATGGTTCGAATGTTTTGTTGTAATCATAATCAAATTTGTGAGTTGAAATTAAAATTGTGGAATTTTCTGGGTATATTTTCGATTGCTCATTGTATGAATTATTGTAATTATTGTCTTTTTAAAGAGTTATTGCAAAGTTTCTAAAGGGGAAAGGACTGTCATGTCTACCTATATCAAGTGATAGTCATTACACTACCCTATGACTGTGGTACATTTTACTTGTTCGTATCTATTGGATTTCTGAGCTATAAATACTGGCTGCTGTATGCACAGAACAGGGAGAGTGTTCTCGGACGGTGGACTGATCAACATATTCTTTTAATATTTATTTGCAGGATATAAAACAAAGCATTTTTAGATGAATGAACGGAAGGATTTTGAAAAACAAAAGCTTTTTCGCGTTAGTAAACATTCTGTGGTTATGAAACCTGAATATTGGAGATTATGAAAGAAATCATTAACAAATTATGAAAAAAAAATGTCTTATCGTCAGACATTGCTTTTCAGCGTTCCCTGATCGTAATGTCTGCAATCTTTGCAGCAACTGGTCTATTGCTCGAATCATGTGTTTTTTGTTTACCGTTGGCAATGACACTCGATGTCTTCTATCTAGTTTAGTTTGTTTACCACTTGTCAGCAGCTGAAAGTGGGTACAACTTTTCAACTTGCTGTGGCTTCCGAGTTCCACATATGTTATGTGACTCACGTGTTTCTTTAGACCAGATATCTTAGGATATATCGGGCTAAACATGTTGCTTAGTGCTTGCAATGACTATGAAAGTGATTCTAGCAGAAGTTTTCCCATTTTGAAAGACATTTTTCCAAAATACTGTCAATAATTTTTCCATAAACTGTTCTTGCGATTTGATTAGATTTTTATCAGAAATTTATCCAGGAATTTCTGCAAACAGTCATTGATAATTTTGTGCCAAGAACTTGCTCTATAAATGATCTCCAGCTTTTTTCAGAATTCCTCCGCGAGTCAGAAACTCCATCAAGAATTCGTGATTATGTTGTACTTGACAATACCACTTTCAGGTATTTTTAAAAAGTTTCATCTAGAAAATCTCCCTCGGAATTGCAATGAAACTTGCTGTGATTACATATACTTTTTTCCAAGTTTCTCCCAGAAGTCCATTCATACAGTTTTCACAAGTACTCAACCAGAAATACCTGAAATAATTATTACAGTTGCCTCTCCACATCTCGATATCGAAGGGACCATCGAGATAGGGAGAGATCGAGACAAAGAACGAATTTTTGATGAATACTAGATTGAAAAACACTCCGTTGCCAAGAAAGTAATACACAAACAGACGTCATTTTGAGCTCCTAATTTGTTTTGAATCCCAAAACTTTGGTCTAGTAACCTTCGATATTGGTCATATCGATATACGGAGACAAAATTGAGAACGAAAAATCAACAGAAACACATCGAGATATGGAGATATCGAGATAAGGAGGATATCGAGATATGGAAAGTGAAAATGTTTGCAGACTGAAGGGACTTATGAAATCATCGACATAGGGAAAGATATCGAGGTGTAGAACATCGAGATGTGGAGAGTCGACTGTATTATTTTTCTTCTTCTTGAAATTACGTCCTCATAGGGACAGAGCCTGCTTCTCAGCTTAGTGTTCAATGAGCACTTCCATAGTTATTAACTGAGAGCTTTCTTTGCCAAAATTGCCATTTTAGCATTTGTTTATCGTGTGGCAGGTACGATGATACTAATGCCCTGGTAAGTCAAGGAAATTTTCATTTCGAAAAGATCCAGGACCAACCGGGAATTGAATCCAGACACCTTCAGCATGGCTTTGCTTTGTAGCTGCGAACTCTAGCCACTCGG
Organism: Aedes aegypti; assembly: GCF_002204515.2. Taxonomy (NCBI): domain Eukaryota; kingdom Metazoa; phylum Arthropoda; class Insecta; order Diptera; family Culicidae; genus Aedes; species Aedes aegypti. The sequence goes on from NW_018734436.1 coordinate 32,247, forward strand.
CTTGGGAAGGTCCCAAAAAATAATTATTAAAGGTCATCAAAAGAATTTGTTAAATGTGTTAACCATTTTATACCATGTATATTTTCTCCATAAAAAAATATATCAATACACTAAACAGTAAAAGGCCGGTGCCGAAATGCTCGACTGCATTCGCAAACGCATACAAATACCTCTGAAGCTCGTTTGTATGTACGTGTCAGCAAACACAAAATAGTAAGTTCACATTAGTTTCCTGCAGTAACGTCTCGTTGATCACTGGTCCCATCGTATCATTATCCCTCGTGTCCCCCCGTTCGCCGGCTAGGCCAAAACCTCCGGTGCAACCCATCCACCGAAGGCACGTTCCAGCTCGCACGCTACGGCCAAGCATAGCCTGTCCTGGTTCACGTTGGCCACGACCTGCAGCCCGATTGGCAAACCCTCCCGACCCAACCCCAGAGGTACTGCCGTCGCCGGGAATCCCAACACGTTGATGATTCCGGTATAGCTGAAGTTCAACGCCCTCACGATCGGTTCGTTGTGGTAAGGCGCCACCGTCGGATGGGTCGGGTAGATGAACACTCCGTTGTCCCCGAGCATGGTTTTCATCTCCTGCAGGAGTTCATCCCGCTGTTTGACCATGTAATGGTACTTATCTGTTCCGTACTGGATTCCCTTCCGTTCGGTGATCGCAGTCATGATACCCACAAAGGTATGATTCGACTGCCCGATCATCCACTTCAGAGCCTCCACGTACGGATTGATCTTGTCTTCCAGATTGTCCAGTTGCGCGTCGAACGAAATGTTCTCCTTGTGCTTCATGTTACCGAACCAGATGGGAGCCGACTTGCGCAGCTTGTCCAGGTACACCTTCCGAACTTCGGCCTTAACGGTGCTGCGGAAGTGAGCCATCACCTTCTCCATGGCGTCGCGGATATCCAGGTCGACCGGGGACACTAGCAAACCGCCTCCGTCGTTCTGTTGGTAGAAGAATCGAACCTGCTTCAGGTCAACGGGTTCGTCCAGTCTTAGCTTCGCTGCGTTCTGATCCGCGATTATCCGCAGCATAGGTTTGAGATCCGTCGCGTAGCGACACATCGGTCCAATTCCTAAAATAGAAATAATTCCGATGATCAATCTGTAATTGTTTGGAAGATCAAAAATCCAACAAACCAAGGAACATCTCCTGTTCGTCGCTGATCGCCTGAGGGTACTGTCCGTCGTTTGAGACCACATTCCGGGACGGTTTGTGTCCGAAGATTCCGTTGAAGAACGCCGGCATCCGGATGGAACCTCCGATGTCCGACCCAAGTCCGAAGGGGAACCGGCCGCAGCCTGGATGGCACCCTCACCACCGCTCGATCCACCGACGATGCGATTATTGTCGTACGGATTGCATGTGCGACCATGGATGGTGTTGGTACTTTCCCACCTGGGAGAGAAAAGAGTAGAAAAGATTGATCATTAATAACTTTTGTATGAATCACAGCAGTGTCTTCTATGCTGACCAATAAAACAGCAGTGGATGCAAAGTGAAAGGAGCACTTTCAGCAGTTTCAGAATGGTGAAAATGGAAATATAGCGAGGAAACGGATGAACACAGACGAAAACAGTGGAGCTGTAAACCCACAAACGATAAGAGAGGTTATAAGGCTATAGCGTTCTTCGTAAGACTTCTGTGAAGAACGAGATCCCCGTCAAGCTTCTCAGGCACGGCAGTGAGCGGCTTTACTAAACGTTCCATCGAGTAGTTCAGAAAATCTGAAATCAAAAAAATGCCTACCGGTTGGTACGCCCAAAATATGCGTCGTATTACAGTGCTTCTTATTGCATAGTTCCAGACAATTCGGCCGAGAAAAACCCCTCATGCCAAAGTGAATCATGGAAGTGTCCAAGTTGCTCTACACCCTACTATATTTTTGTTTATTTAATTCTTCATGTGCCGAATTGCTTAGACGAACGACCACATGAAAAGAACGACTTTTCATAGAGTAAACTGATTGTCTCCCCTACGTCTGCTAGAGATCCGATTCCAAGTTAGAATCCCTTACCTGAATCAGATTTGGATCATCCGACGGATGTGGAATCAGAAGCTAGTTGATTAAGTCATTGAAAAATCCAGACTAATTTGAAGAATGGTGTATGGACGCACTCAGGTATAATTTTGGCAACTCCGAAAACAGAACTGAAAAGTGTTACTCTGCCCATAACTGCATATTTGTAACATTCGACAAAAGTAGGCATTGAGTAAATGGAATACCAAGTGTGCGTTTTATGGCAGTATGGAAGGAAACTAAAATTTCTAAAAATTACCAGTAACTCAAAAGTGCTTATTTGAGGCTGATATTTTGAACAACTCATATCGCATACTAGGTGAATTGTCATAAAATAATTCTGATAGAAATTTCAGTGCCCTTGCTTTATGAGAATCATTTATAATCTCAATGTGACTATTATGCGGTTATTATTACCAATGTGACAAAACAACTTGGGATTTTTATCGAATTTTCTAGAACAATCTCACAGATTTCAGTAAGGTGATCGAAAGTATTTATCATTTGATGACTCTCCATGGTATTAATTCCAATTTGTCAAAAATGTCGAATGTGACTGTTTTGCAGTTATGGGCAGTACTTTTCAATACAGTTTTCAATGCTGAAAAGTAGCACTTTTCGGCATTGTTTTGTGTGGTTGGAAAAGTAGGCTGTTATGTGGTCCATTCTGTTAATAAAAAGTAGGCAGATATGCAACGGAATTGCAAAAAAAAAAACATTTTAGAGGTCTGTGAAGAAAATTCTTTGGAACTACACGATATAAGAAATACACGGACTGTTCAACAATAGGTGAGATTTTTAGCCGTTCAACATTGGGCAAATTGCCCTATTTGCTAGAAAACTCTTTAATTGAAAAAAATTCGGCGCGCCGCAATCAAGACGCTATTTGAGCTGTTCAGTGAGGATCCTTTCGGGCATGAACTTTAATCAACTCGCTAAAACATGGGATGGTACACAAATTATGTCACGCTTAATGAGAGCTTTTTCAATACCCCCCCCCTCTTTCTTTCTCACGCTTTTTTATAAGACCTCCAAAAGTTTTTTAAGGCTTGTCAAGCTATGCTTGACCCCCTCTTCCACTTTGCAGCGTGATATTATTCTTGAATTGACCCTTGGTAAAACAATTCAATCTAAAGCCTTGATTACACTACGCGCGCAATGCACGAACGTTTGTTCAGAAAAAAAAATCGTTCAATATTCGCGCGAACTGTTCGAGGTAAGTACGAACTGTCCACCCATATATAAAACAGTTCGAACAAACACGTCATTGGTTCCATGATTGTTGGTCGTTGCAACCGAAGTGTGGTGTATTCATTGTTCGTCAAAAAGTGCTGCTGTTGCTGTTATCAGAGTATATTATTAACCAACGATTTACCTCAACTAATGCTTCTTTACTTCCAGATATTTATTTAAAATTATTCTATGGTTTCTTTCAAAGACCTTGCAAACATTAATGCAAAAATGTTAAGAAGTATCTTCAGGATTGACCTAATAAAAATGTCGAGGAAATCCTTTAGATATTTCGTCAGAAACTCAAGAACATCATGATATTTAGAATTTCCTTTAGGATATCGTTCATTGAATGTTTTATCGATTCCTTCCGAAAGCCGTTAGATTCCTCCAGGAAGCCCTTTTTTCGGTACCAGATTTTCTAGACCGATTCTGATAGGGCTCCAGAAATCCTCCTGGGATTTTTCCAAGGATTATTCAAATTTCACAGATATGCATTTTGTTGGATTACTCAGGAATTTTTTCCAGGATTCATTAAATAGTTCTTCAGAGATTCTTCCAAAGATTCTTCAAGTGATTTCTCCTTATATTCCTCTAAAAATTCTTCCAGAAAGACCTGAGAATTTCTCTAGGAAAATCTCTATTGGGGATGTTCTCAAGGCTTTCTCTAGTTTAACGACAATTTCTTAAAGGAGTACTTCAGATATTTCTCCAGTGATATCTCCAGAAACTCCTCAAGTAGTTCTTTCGATATTTTTCAAAGAATTATTTCTGAGATTTTCTCCAGAGATCGCTTCAGAAATTCTTCCAGAGATTCCACCGATAACTTATTAAAGGATTCTACAAGAAATAACTTCCTCAATTCCTATAGAGATTCCTCAAGGATTTCCTTCAGGAACTCTCCCAGGAAATTCACTACATGAATTATTCCTATGATTTTTCCAGGTAATCCTTCAAGTTTTTCCTTTTAAACTTCTTCAGAGATTCGTTCAAGACCTCAAAAAATCTAATATCTGCTCTATAAATTCCTACAGAGATTACCCCACGAATTCCACCCATGAATTCCTGGAGCAATCCATTAAGGAACCTCTTTAAAAATCTCTAGAAGAATCCTCGGTGAAATTTATCGAAAAAAAAACTGAAGAAATTCTTGCATGAGTCTATGGGGGGATTCCCGAGGAAATCTCTGGAGGAATTCCTGAAGAAATCTCTGGAACATAAAACATGCCTTACGGCTACACAGTCTTCATTTTTTCAACGTTTTTTTTTTATAATAAAGACTACGTAGACGAAAAGCATATTTCATTAAAATATACGGTCTATTCTCTACCACCTCATTTCTGGAACAATTTCAAGAGGAAACCATCAAGAGATTTTCTGGAGCCTTGTAGGAATTTCTGTCAAAATAACTGGATTTCTCTGCGGGAATCATTTTAGAGATTTTCTCAGAGTTATCCCTGGAGAAACTCCTGTGTGGGAAGGATTATCTAAGTAACTAATTCAGGGTGTCTACTACCTGGAAAAACCTGGAAAACCTGGAATTATCAGGGAATTTTGTGAAACCTGGAAAAAACCTGGAATTCTCAGGGAATTTCACTAACAATCAGGGAAATTTCTTTGAGGCAGTAATTCATGGTAGAATGTGTACATGACAAATGACTTTCACGTAGAAACTCCCCAAAAAAATTCGGCTGCGCCGCTATCAAAACCCTCCTTTAGGTTTTCAGTGAATCTTATCGACTTCCCAAGACATGATTGTCTCTATTTTTGATGAAAGGTTTCTGAAGTTTTTTTTTATCAAAATGGTCTCTAAAATCACTTTTTTCATATCTTGCTTGCAGTGAATTCTGATGCTAAATGATGTAGGCATAAGAGAAACCTTCGGTGACTGTTACGAGACTTTTCAACTAATTCTTTAAATTTTAATCTCAGATTTCTCGAGGAAAACCTTCAGGAATAATCCTAGTTGTTTCTCTGGAGATTTCCTCTGGGATACTTCCAGGGATTCCTATCAGGATATCGCACGAAATTCTTCTGAAGATTCCTCTGCCAATTCTCTTAGATATTCTCCCAGAGATTTTTATAAAAGATCTTGAGTAATTTATCCAGAATTTGCTCCAGGAAACACTATATGAGGACTTTCTCTAGATATTTTTCCATTAATCCTTCAACCGAATTTTCTAGTTGTTACTGTAGGAGATCTTCTGAGAATGTTTACTGTATTTTTTCCAAGAAAAACCGCAAAGGTCAATTCCACAGTTTTTGAAAGAAATTGTTCAGAGGTTTCCCCTCAAACTCGACCCTGTGTTTTATCATAGAATTCTTCTAGACTTCTCCAGAATTTCATCGAATGATCACAACTGCAGTCGAGTCTAGTACACGACACTAAAGATGGCCTTTCAGTTGAGGTCGAAATACGCGTATTTGTCAAAGGATACAAACTGTAGTGGAATTAAATGGTATAGTACTAAATTCGGTTTTTCATTCACTTACAACTGCAATTCTTCAAAACATTTCTCATAAAATCCCATGGAACTTACACAAGTGATAACAGTTTCCATACTAATTAACACTGTAGCATTTTACCAGAAAATTATACACATATTTTTTGCTTTTTTTTCAATTATCCCAACAATTTAACAAGAAAATCTTCAAAAAATTCTTCAAGGGTCTATGAGTTCTTCTAGTAACCGTGTGACTTAAAAACTTACACAAATTTCATCAGAGTTTGCTTTAAAATTTGCTTCAGAAATACCTCACGAATTGAAAATTTTCTCAAATTTCTGAAAAATTGCCTTCACATTTTCAGGCAGGAAAGCCTAAAAAAAATCCTGGAAGTATACTTGGACAAATCATTAAAGACTTCCTTGAGAAATCTTTAAAGGATTACTGTAGTAATTCCTAAAGAAATCAGAGTAATTCGCGGAGTCATCCTTAGAAAAATTTGAAGTTGAAATCTTAAAGAAATTATGAAGGACAATTTTTAAGAAATCCCTAGATACATCTTTGAAGAAACTTCTGGTTGATTTTTTGAAGAAGCTCTAAACGAAAGTCTTAGAGGATGTCCAAGGAAAATTGATGGAAGAATCACTGGGTAAAATCTTGGAGGACTTAGGTCTTTCTTGGAAAACATCCGATAGAATCAGTAAAGACATTGCTGACGATCTCTGATTTAATTTCTGTGGTTACAAATGGCAAAACCAGGTCGTGTTTTTGAGATATCTAAAACATAATTAGCTTATTTTGAGAGTTTCGGCTTACAGTCTTTCAAAATTGCGTTGATTAATTACTTATCATCTCCGACGTTTCGGTCCGGCTATTGGACCATCTTCAGGTCCAATAGCCGGACCGAAACGTCGGCGATGATAAGTAATTAATCAACGCAATTTTGAAAGACTGTAAGCCGAAACTCTCAAAATAAGCTAACAAATTGTCCAGTCGAAACATATTATCATAAAACATAATTCTTTTACGAATTCCTTAGATAAATTCTCGAAGGGATTCCATGGGAAATAGTCACTACATGAACTCCTGGAGACATTTAAGTCGTGAGCTAGCCTAGTGGTGCAAATTTCACAAATAAAGAAATCCATCCATCTATCCTAGCCTGAGTAAATCTTCGGAGTAACATCTGGATCTTTGGGCAAATACTTGAATTAATGTCTGGTGAAATTCCTTTAGAAAATAATTGAAATATTTATCGAAAAACATGTTTTACGACATGTAATTTTAATTGTGAAATATTAATAGTTTGGGTTCACCCCTCAGTATGATGCAAATCGTGCAAAAGTTTGGGTTCATCTGAGCCACACGCACATCATTTTTGTCAATATCTCTGTCATTTTTCAACCGATTTTAATAGTTTAAAGCTTCAATGGCGCGTACATGATTGGTTTGAGATTTCACAGATTTAAGTAAGTTCAGGTGAACCCAAACTTTTGCACGATACACCATACTGAGGGGTGAACCCAAACTTTTGCACGATTTGCATCATACTGAGGGGTGAACCCAAACTTTTGCACGATGACTTGACTGACTGTTTCAATGATTTTGAATACTTTCCAGATTTTTCCGCCGAAATTTCGTGGGGTCTCTTCAAAGAATATAAGATTACGATTCTAATGACACCTTGATTTAAAATTTTGGTCGACCCAATGCTGAGGAAATTAGATATGATTTTTCAGTGTGTTTTTTGAAAAATTTTACAACTTACAGTATAAATTTAGTATACAAAATTAAAAAAATGTTTTTGGAAAAATACATACGAAGTAAGAATAACTCTTTGCCTTTCAAATGCGGCTTAAAGAGTTTGAATTGGACTTGTAATCACAGAGATATGGACAGAACACTTTTGTATGTTTTTGAGGGGGTGAACCCAAACTTATGCACGGGAGTGTACAATCTAGGCTTTGTATCAAATACAATTCAGTGGACAAAAACTTAAGCTTTGAAATTGTTCTACCTTTAAATAGCTTCGACAAAATATTTGGAAGCTTGAAACGAATTGAAGCAAATTATTTTGTCAATAACTTTTTATATGTCTGAAATTGGAATATTTCTTAATCCTGGAATTATTTTGTAGAACCTGAAAAAAACCTGGAAATATCAGGGAATTTCATTTATGTAAACGAGTAGACACCCTGTAATTACTGAAGAACTCCTGGAGGCATCTTTGGAAGAACCCTTGGAGGTATCCCAGGAAGCATCACTCTAGAGATTTTACTGGTGGAATTCCTAGAGAAATTTTCCTGGAGAAATTGTTAGAATAATTTCTGATGAAATTCATGCAGGAATTCATGGGAGAATCTCTGGAAGAATTCCAAGAGGAACTCTTAGAAGAATTCTTGGATGCTTTTTTGAAGGCCCAGAACGAATCTCGCGATGAATCTCAGGGGAATCCCTGTTTTCTGAAGAGATCCTTGGAGTAAGTCATGCAGCGATTTTCCTTGTAGTAACTCTAGTAGAATTCCTGGATGAAATTCTTGTGGAATTCGTGAGATGCAGAGCACCTGGAGAAATTCCTGATGAAATACCTGGAGGGATTCCTGGAAAAAATCTTGGGAGCAAATCGTTCGAGAATTCCGGAAAAAATCTTCGGAATAATTTCTGAAAGAATCTTGAGATGCCTACTTGGGGATATATCTGTATCCGTGGAGGAATCCTTGGAGGAAACAATGGAGAAATATCTTGAATAATGCTTGAAGAGATTATCCTAGTGTAACTCCTGGAACAATTACTGGAGAAAGCCTTGAAGATATCTTTGCAAGAATTTTTGTAGAGATAGTCTAAATAGTCCTTGGAGAAATCTCGGTAAAAATTATGAAGGAAAGATTTTACTGGAGGAATCTATAAAGGGATCACTGGAGGCATTCTTTCAGGAACTCCTTTTAAAATTTCTAAATAAAGGAATCCCTGCAAAAACTCCTGGAATAATTTTTGAAGGAATTGCTCCTGGTAATCCATGAGCGGTTTCAGAAACGGTCTAAGATGCTTCATAAAAAAATGGCATTGCCCTGATGAAATCCCTGAAGAAATCCCTATAGAGATTACGGGACAGATTTCTTGGAGGATTTTCTGGTAAAATCCTTGGAGGAATCTCCGAATGAATTCCTGGAGACATCTCTGGATATATTTCAAGAGGAATTTTTGAAGGAATTCCTGGAGATTTTCCTAAGCCCCATTTGAACTGATCTTTTGATTGCTGTCAAACGTTAAAATTCGTCAGCGATAAAATGTCGTTTTACCAAAGACACATAAAAGACCTCCATGTCCCTTGCAGTTGCTTAAAATTTCATGGCTCATAAGGTAATCTAGAATGCCGTGAAAAGTGTACTGCGATCTGTCAAACTTGGGTACCTTTTGCACTACCGATGGACCAATCTGAGACCGAGTCGGACGGACCTAGTTTTACTCATAGATGAAAGAGACATCAATTAGGTCTTGTCGAATGATACCGATTGCTTAGAGAATATTGTTTTCGAATTCCACCGGTCGAGGATTATTTTGGATTGGAAATGTTAAGATCTGGATGAAAAATCATGAATTTTGAGCTGTCGCATGATGGTCTGAAAATATCCACACCATACCCTACTGGGACCCGTTGAAATTTGAACCGTCGTACCCTACATCCGTATAAATTACTGACTATGACATGTACCATTTCCTTCTGAAACAGGTTCCAGGTGCCCTTGTGCCATTGTGCCCAGAATGGCAATACCCACAAAAACTGCCCAGAATTCTATTCTAGGGATCCATATCTTTCATATGGAGCTTAAAGAACGAGTTTTAACAGAAATTACTCCATGATTTGCTTTAGAAATACCATCAGTGCACCAGTATCCGCTCATGTCCCAATTTCCGCTTACTGGTGTAAACATGGATTTTTCGTGTCGAAACCCAAATTTTTCGCATATATATATATTCTAGCAATATAATCATCTTTCAAATGAAGTCGTCTGACATTATTTTGATTTGATAAAATAAATCTTTATATTGAAAACACAAAACCTCGTGAGCGGTTATTGAATCACTAGGTATTTTTGTGTGTTCCAATAACCGCTCATGTAAAAACTCAAACAAAATTTCAAAGAAATGTCGATTTTAGTATACAGCCTTCTTCATTGCAGTAGTAGCTATGGTTTTACCATAAAAATATCAGAATTAACAACTGAATTCGAAATAATGCATTTTTAGTAAGTTCGTCACGAAATCTGTTTATCCGTAACGGAAATAGGAACACTTAGATGCAGTAACAAATGCAATTAAATAATTGTTTGTGAAAGTTTTTCAAATTATTTTTACATTTGGAGCTACATTGTGACGTAAAAATAGCATTGATCAACACAAAAGTTATTTTATAATAGACATTTGAACACATAATTTCCCTTAAATGAGCGGAATCTGGTGCACATTTCTCAGGTTTCTGGAAACTTTCTTTCACATGTCCCTGGAGAAATGCATGAAAAAAATCCTGGAAAAATGCTTGAAAAAATATTTGAAAATTTCCTTGAGAAATCTCCTTGAATTACTGGAGGAATTCCCTAAGAAATATTAGGAGCATTCTCAGGAGTAATTCCTGAAAGATTTTCGGGTCATTTGGCCGAATGCCGTTTGGCCGAAATTAAAAACAATAGTAAACTACACTTAGTATGCAGTTGTGATGAATTTCCAGGCTGAATTTCATAGCACAGTTTATTTTTAAAGAAGAATAAACCATCCTTGATATATAGCTCTTTAGTGTTAGTTCAAGGAACAGTCAATGCTGAAAGTAGAACATTCTAAATGTAAGCATCTATTCACTTCTCTGCTAGCAAAGGTTTTCGTATTGCGTTTGTTGTTTCTAACAGTTACTAAAACGGTTTACGACTTATTCGTATTTCTGTAACATCGATTTTCTTCAATCCTTCAGAGAGTACTTAGCAAGTTGATTAATTTCTAGCAACCACAAGTTTGACTTCTCCTTTTCCCAACTAATGAACAGTTAGCTTCTCTAACGTAATTGTTCACCGAGTCGTTCGCTTTAATTTTTAATGAGACTCTATGTACGTATAATAAGCTTTAGTTCCATTAACCATCAAAAATATTAGAGTATTGAAGAACAGCCTATGATCAAAAGAAGGAAAAATCTCTTATAAAAATTTAAGCTGGTGTGATGTAAATAATTGTTATATCAATATAAATCTAAAGAACTCCCGATGATTTGAATAAGGTAAAACTTCCAATTGAAAAATAAGCCAAATTATTGACAGTAGTAATGAAACCAGTACATGTTGAAATAATAGCCTATGTTTAAAAGAAAGGAACATTTCTTATGAAATTATCAAAAACATTTCAAACCCTAGCACACCGTTGGTAGCCCGAGACGAACCTTGGGTTCAGAATCTTGACACGAGTTTACAACTTCGTCCTGAAAGAATGGACAATTTAATGTATTCTCTTGGAGCACTTATATAGCGACAAACATGACGTCTCGCCATATCATAAAGATCAGCAGATCAATTATTTTGTCACACTTATGAATCGTACATATCAGCGTTGAAATTTTTTTTATAATTTTGGTTTTGTTTTTGATTCGGCCAAACGGCATTCGACTAAACGACCCATTCGGCCAAATGGCCGGACACCCCAGAAAGTATCCTTAGATAAGGGGCCCAGATAGCCGTAACAAAACGTGCAGCTATCCAGCAAGATCAAGCTGAAAATCACGGGTTCGAATTTCACCGATCGAGGATAATTTCGTGTTGGAAATTCTCTCGACATCCCAGGGCATAGAGTATCTTCGTACCTGCCACACGATGTACACATGCAAAAATGCTCAATCGGTAAAAAATTCTCAGTTAATAACTGTAGAAGTACTCAAAAGAACACTAAACTCTGTCCCAATTGGGACGTAACGCCAGAAAGAAGAAAAAGATCCTTAAAGAAATTCGTAGTTCAAATCTTAAAGATACTCTGAAGGATTATTTTGTAGGAAATCCTGAGAAATCCTTGGGGACATCTGGAGATGTTTCTGGTTCAATATTCCTACATATTCTGAACGGGAGTCTTGAAGGATGTTCTAGAAAAAACTGATAACTGGATGCCATCCTGAAGGACCAAGGGTTTTCTTGAAAAGTATCCGAAATAATACATAAAGGAATTCCTAATGGAATTTCTGAGGTATTTATTTTTGGAAGTTTTTGAAAAAAAATTTGGATTGCATTTTTCGATATCTGAATCAAAATTTTTGGAGGAATTCCTTAGGAAAATTCTTGGAGGGATTTCATAAGAAATAATCGCTAAATGAACCTGAAGAAAACGCAAATCTTTCCAATAAAGATATCTATCCATCTGTCTCACCTGATGAAATTATTTGTCCTAATATCATGAGAAATTTTCAAGAAAAGTTTTAAAAATATTCTCAAAGAAATGTATGGCCTGACTCCATAAGGAATCAAGCTTTTTTCTTCTGGTTTCTGTTAGGTTTCGGAACAAAACGGATAAACAATTTATTAGTGTTTGGTCTCTTTTCGATACCTGTTTAGTTTTTTTTTTCAGGTAAGATGTTTCTGAATTTCCTGGTTTCAAGACACTTAGTTGTCTGCAGCCCTGCTTCATGCACATTTTTTTGAAATTATTCTAAAACATTTGATTTCAAAAAAAATATATTTTGGAAAAGCAATTTTTAAATTAATTACCACATTCAAATGTTATACAGGTCTGACGTAATTAACCGAAGACTTGATAATCCAAGTTTCTATTATAAAAAATGGATCCGGGGTCCCAGAAGTTTTACGGGTTATTTGTATTAAATTGGACAAAAATATACCTAATCAAATAGGTAGCAGATAACTTTTGTAACAATCATTAACACGATTCAATCAATATTTTAATGAATATTCTTTTTGCAGATCAGAGCGGTATGATCACAATTTGCGAAAACATCCGAAAACTCAGTATTTGTTCGGAAGTATTGTCACAAGTCCAAGTAAAGTTTTACTTCTGCGCTCATGAAGTTGTCTTAGGTATCCACCGTGCGTCGTTAAGGCCCAAGCGAGAAAGTTCGATTATTTTTCGCATCGGCCGAATGATTTTCGTTTCGGAGTAATGTGTGGTCTTTTGATTCTGTTGCACGCTCCTGTGGATTGAATGAAAACCGCTGAATCAAAATGTCTGGTGAGCTCGTTTCATGCTTTAATAACACATTTTCCTCGTAACAACGTTACGTTTATATAATTTTTAAACATTTTTTGACGTAGAAGTACGTCTTTCTTCTCTATACAGGAGTGAAATTGGAATTTCAAAACCAAGAGCGTTACGCTGGCATGAAATATTTTAAACGTTTATAACTTCTCGCTGGCTTAACGAAATTTCTTGATTAGCACCTCAATCGAAAGATAAGACATCAAAGCTTCATGTCGTTTACTTACTGAATCTCAAATACCTGTCCAAATAGTTTAATAACTGTTTTAAAATAGAACGTTGATTTCAAGCAAATCTATAAATAGGGGTGGCTAGAGAAAATTTGACGTCATTTGCTTTCCACTCTCCGATTGGCTCGCATCACAGCAGGCGACAGATCGGCTTGCTCTGACCGGGCGTGCTTCTCAGGCACAGACATCGATAGCGAAGGACGCCCCCGTTTGTCTTGCTTCGCTCAAATCAAACTGTCGAGCGAGCGAGGGAAGATGCCGTCCGAAGCCAAAGCCATCACCGCTGCCGCCGCCTAGAAGAAGAAGAGGAAGCAGTCTACAGGTGAATTTGCGGTCGAACTGTGAACACGGTCGGGCGAGTCATTCTCGCTTTGTGGTTCACCGCTTGTTTGCGTTCACCCAGCCATCGTCATCGCCGCCGCAAATTTCATCGGCCGAGGAGCTGTTGACCCGCGCTTCAAAATTTCGACTAGTGATGAAATCATCATTGGTGGTCAAGAAGCAATCCCGTTAGGAGCAAATACCAGAAGCCCCCTGAGTTTTGCTGGTCCGAGCAGTGTTATTTATCCGTAACAACATCGAAGCTAACAAAGCCATCGGTTCTTTTCAGAGCCATTAAATTTTTGGAAAAGAGTTACAAGAGAAATATTTCCGACTTTATTTATAACTTCGAATATTCCTAAATCAATTTCACGGCTTCATACAAAATTTAATTTGTCATGAATAATTTATGACTCAACCATTTGAGTTGTACGATTGTACTCGCGGACGCTGCTGCAGTACCGTCGGGTGAATGCTCAACATTTCACAACGTTTGTAAATAAAGTGGCTTTTCCAACAGCGCCTTTTATGTTCCATATTTTATGGGAACACCTTGATTAGGAATATTATCCCATGTAACAAAATTGCGAAATATTTAGAATGCTTTTGATAAGACATTCTCATTCAACAATTGTAATAATGTTGGCACCCATGGATCCGAAATTTACCGTCATAATAAAGAAAACTATTGATTATCAATAGCTCATATAGAATATTAAGGGAATGCCAATCATTCCAAGAATTCATGTTCGACCAATTTCTCACGTATTAGTATTCTCCACAATTTTCAAGTAATTCCAAGCCCAACACATTATTAGCACATACCCATTTCCCAGATTGGTCGATCAGAAAGCGAAGAGCACAAAAGGGAGGAGCATCATCTGCTATTCCAAGGTTATAAAACATGCTGCCTTCGTTGGATTCAGTTTCATTCCATTTCCGCTTTCGAGCTGGTAAGAGCTCTTGCTTAGCGAGAAGTACCTCGCTGCTAGAAGCCTGCTAAGCTGTTAATCCAGAATCTGGTTTGTGAAATCGCTCAAGATTTCAAAATTGAGCTACGTTTTCAGATTTCAACTAAATCCCTGTGATCCGCTACCCTGTTGCACCCATGAAATATTTAGCTGGTTTGTCGAATAAACTGAGAACTTATTCACATCTTCTTATTCTTCTTCTTCTTCTTGGCATTAACGTCCTCACTGGGACAGAGCCTGCTTCTCAGCTTAGTGTTCTTATGACACTTCCACAGTTATTAACTGAGAGCTTTCTTTGCCAAAGTTTCCATTTTTGCATTCGTATATCGTATGGCAGGTACGATTATACTCTATGCCCAGGGAAGTCAAGAAAATTTCCATTACGAAAAGATCCTAAACCGACCGGGAATCCAACCCAGACACCTTCAGCATGGCTTTGCTTTGTAGCCGCGGACTCTAACCACTCGGCTAAGGAAGGCCCCAACTTATTCACATTCATTTGAAACTTTTTCAATTTTCCATACAAAATGACCAACTGTAAGTTAGATCTAAGTTATTTATGGAAATATTTTCGAATGAGACTTTTACAGAACATCAGATGTAACTTGAGTTTTAACATATATTTTTGAATAATTTTTCCAATCACAAGTTTATAAGTAATAACGGTTTGACTAAACTGTAATTTTCGACGAAAAATTCAAAACTTTTTATTTTAAAATCTGATAACCTTACACAAAAACTGTCTTCAGCAAACTTATTCATCTCGTCAAAATCTACAACTTTGCTGAAGATACCATGAAGCTATTCCTTCAATATGTTTAGTTATGTCAATTATAAAATATCGTCAAAATTCACTTTAGTCAAACCGTTACTGCTATTCAACGTGTGATTGGAAAAATCACTCAATAATATATGTTAAATTTAAGTTATGTCTGATATTCTGTGAAAATTTCATTCAAATCGGTCCAAAATAACTGAGATATAGTTTATCAAAGTTGGTCATTTTGCATGAAAAATCAAAAGAGAAGAATTACACCATCAACGAAAATAGCGCGAAAGCAATAACCAATCGCGTGCGAGTAGTGAACGGAGGGACGAAACAACTAAGCGAGAACCCCACCACTCGCCATCGGTGAACGGAGCTCGAGCAAATAAAACCACTGGTTGTTCTGCTCCCACCTCATTCGCAAATCGAACGGCGTAACGAACGGATCATTCGGAGCAGCAAGGAAGAGCGCGTGAAAGCCACAATAGTGTGCGAGTAGCGTAAGGAACGAGAGAGCAACGAAACGGAAGCCTGTTCCTAGTCAGTACCAAAGGAACAACCTGTTGGAAACTAACGCTAGCGAAATATACACCATCTGCCTCTCCTTACCATTCATATTCTTGTACTTGATGAATTCAATGAAATGGTTTGGTTTGGCGATGGAGCAAAGAGTTATTTAGGATGATTTTACTTGACAAAGAGTTGTTGATAAATATTCCAATCAATAAGAGTTGTTTTGAAAATGTTCACTTTTAGCAGAATTTTCCTCGGAAAATTTATGCTTTACCAAAGAGTTGTTAATGAAATTCCTGCAGCAAAGGGTCGAGTTTCTCCCTACGAATATTTCCAGTCAGGACCAGTCATGGTCCCCGCTTCCAAAATTCTCGAGTACGGAAATTAGAACATATATTAAAATTGCGACAGATTTTAAATACTGTTCAATAAACTGTTTCTTGACCAATTGTAATAAGCAACTATTGATCTGAATTGATTTTTCTACATGTTGTCTATTGCGTTAATCTGAGAAATAGGCTATATGAAATTGATGTCTTGGCAAGGGATGTACAAGATGAGCATTATGCTGTTATTGCATCCCGACGGCACTGCAGCAGCGTGCTCGGACCATCCTCAAATTGTCGTATTGTCGATTATTCGTGATAAATCAGATATTGTATGATGCTACGAGATGAATTAAGAGATTATAGCAAGTATGTGGTAAGCACATTAAGAAATATTACTAGCTATACAATGTTTATCACGAGAAGTTCTTACTAGCTCGAAAGTGTAAATGAAATGAACCGAATCCTGTTGTTGTTACAGAGGGATTTTAATCCGAAGGTCATTCGTCCCTTAAATGAACCGAATCTGTCGAAGATTTGAATTGCAGACGATGCTCCTCCCTTTCGTATTCTTCGCCTTCTTTTGATTGACCAATCTAGGATAAGGTACATGAAGTTGATGTCTTGGTTAGGGATTTACATATCTTGGAAAATTCACATGCGCGTTCGTATGGACAGTAAAATATCAACATTATTTTAATAACTTATTGCTGTGTGCGTTTGAAATGCAAATATCAAATGCGGGAACACCAAACGCGGTAAGATTTTTCACAAGTAATGCGATGTCAAAGATAGGTTTTTCTTGCTAGGGCGGCGGTGATTTATATAATCGTTGCTAGGTGTCCTTTGATTGTTTTGTGTTACCACATTCGAAGGACGTTTAGTCGAGATTTGCATCTCAAATGCAAACAGCAATACAATAAATTAAAATCACGCATGATTTGCTTTCGTGCAAATTTTAAATATTTCTGATCAATGTTCAATGTGTTCTGATTTATATACTATGACATTTGCAATAGACTAACACGTAGAAAAATTTCAGATCAATAGTTGCTCATTACAATTGGTCAGGAAATAGTTTATTAAACAGTATTTAAAATCTGTCGCAATTTTAATACATTTTCCAATTTCCATACTCAAGAATTTAGGAAGTGTTCCCCATTATATGATAAATCAACGATGCTGTTAGAAATACCATACAATGCTGAGTAGTATAATGTTATTATGAACCAAATTGTAGTATACCGCGATATTTAGATCATTATAGATAAATCAGTAAATATCATCCAATAAACCCTTTTATGAACGTATGTTGGCCCTGAAAAGGGCCTATTGAACTTGGATGCTGTGACCACGAGTTTACCACGAATCGAAATCTAGAAGCGCGGATCGGTCAACCTAGAAATATTGAGCGATTTCACAAACCAGATGCTGGATTGGCAGCATGAAGATTAACAGCTCATCAGATTTCTAGCAGCGAGGTACTTCTCGCTGAGCAAGTTCGGAGGAGCTCTTACCAGCTCGAAAGCGGAATTGGAATGAAACTGAATCCGACGATGGAAGTATGTTTTATTACCTCAGAATAGCAGATGATGCTCCTCCCTTTTGTGCTCTTCGCTTTCTGATCGACCAATCTGGAAAATGGGTATGTGCCAATAATGTGTTGGGCTTGGAATTACTTGAAAATTGCGGAGAATGCTAATGCGTGAGAAATTGGTCGAACATGAATTGCTGGAAGGGTTGACATTAACTAAATATTCAATACGAGCTATTGGTAATCAATAGTTTTCTTTATTATGAAGGTAAATTTCTGATCCATGGGTGTCAACATTATTACAATTGTTGAATGAGAATGTCTTATCAAAAGCATTCTAAATATTTCGCAATTTTGTTACATGTGATAATTTTCCTAATCAAAGTGTTCCCTTAAAATATGGAACATCAAGGACGCTGTTGGAAATGCCACTCTATTTTACAATTGTTGTGGAATGTTGAGCACTCACCCCGACAGCACTGCAGCAGCGTCCGCGATTACAGTCTCAAAATGTTTAGTCATAAATTATTCATGACAAATGAAATTTTGTCTGAAGCTGTGAAATTGATTTAGTGAATATAAGAAGTCAGATATAGAGTCGGAAATATTTCTCTTTTAACTCTTTTCCACTAATTTGATGACCCTGAAAATCAAATCAAATTATTAATCATCGTAGTTCTACGTCAACCCCGCGGTAATGTAATAGACATTACCCACCCCATTTTTTTTTAATGGTTCGTCACTACATGTATCGATCTGTCAACCTCTTACATAAATCTCTAGAGATTGACCTCGTGGCCGTGCGGTTAGTGTCGTCAGGCATTTAAGCGCATCGTGTCAAGGGGTGTGGGTTCGATTTCCGCTTCAGCCATTGCAACTTTTCGTCAGAAATGTTCCTTGGCTATGCCACTGGAGCATGCTTTTCCGTTGTCTAGTGAGAAGTCTAGTCTAGTGTGATGTTACAGTCTGTGCAGCTAAATGGCTGAAAACGGTGTCCGTGTCTTTTAAGAGCTTTTAGCGCAATTATTTGATCAATACTTGAGAATAGCTACAGAGGAAGCTCCAAGAAAGGTTTATGATAAAATCTCTGCAAAAATGTCTTGAACAATTGAAACGCTAATGAATACGTGTTTCCTAGTGTTTTAAAGCAATCAATTTGTAGAATAGCATGAGCAATATGTATACAAAGAACGGATCCAGAATAAGTATCTGTATTGAAACCTCAAAGAATTTTAGAGAAGTAGATTTTGACTCCTTGAAGTAGTTCTCCTAAAATTTTTTGAAGAATTTCTTTCGTATTTCGATGACCATTCCAAGCGGCACGGGTGATAAACATCTAGTCTGTAGGGCTAAGTTTCGTTGCATCGTGTAATCGAGAAGCCCTATTTAAGTCGAGCCAAGATTAGTGAAACACTCTCGCAAGACAAACAATCAAACAAATCCACCGGCTGAGCATTCACTCGTCTCCCATCCCAATCTCGTAACGAGTTGTTTACCCACTTATCTATTAGCAGATGTTCCCCTCCGTCTACGCTTAGGTACTCACCACATGCAACACTCGGAAACATTCGTCAGCGCAAACGGTATGGCACCGGCTTTCCTCATCAGCTCCATGGCGCGGGCGTCCTTCTCTCCTCGAATGTTGCGTCGCTTCCAGATGCCGGCCGTGTGTAACAAATCTAAAAAAAGTAACCGATTATAACTCAATCAACGTCTAATTACACCGAGAGGCGACGAGTTCTGACCCTTCACCCGGATGCAGTCTTTGGTGGAGATCGGCACGCCCAGGAAGGGTTTCTCCGCGGCCAATTGCTCTTCGGTGAGCGTTTTGGAGGCAATCAGCTTGTCTGCCATGGCGGCATCTTTCAGTGCCGCTTCGTAGCACTGGTCAACGACACAGTTCAGTTGCGGGTTGATCTCCTTGCAGCGCTCGATGAAGGCCTCCGTCACTTCGACGCTGGTGAGCTGTGGGCGAGATGGGGATGAGAAGAAAGATTTGTAAGCAACAGTCAATATAATTTCAGTCAAAGGTAGCCTACGTGACATATCAGTAAGAGTAACAGCATTCTAAAGGGTCGCCAGGTTTCCATACGAAGAGATCTTAAGGTGAAAGTTCATTGAGCACGTAAACATAATGTTGCCACCCGCTCGAGCCACCCGCTAAAGCACCCTCTCGAGCCACCCAACAAGGTGGAGCACAATGTTATGTGCATCGGCCAAAAATAAATCATCATGTTCCATGTATACCTCCACCCACAGAATTATGTAGGCAGTATTACTAGCACACGTTTCATACAAAAGTATTATTGTCGGTATGATTTCATCAACAACTTCATTAAAGCTTAAAACCATAATTTATTTCACTTGGTAGTAAAAACATGTTTTTTACCAAAATCATAAGCATTTTTCACACCATGCGTGTGTTGTTTACCTTTTTGGCAGTTTTCTCCTCTCTTCTCCGTGAGAAGACGGAGAAAGTTGCCATCAGTATGCATTTGGATTCTACAGTCAATTGTACTGTATAATATCTTATATTCATTTTTGCTGCTAAATTGCGTCGTACATTGTTTTTCTCACGCATAAAAATGTTTTGCAACACTTGTGACATTATACACCTTTTGAGTGTTACGAAATTGTAAAATACGTGGTTGTAACAAGTGTATGAATATCCAAAAAGTTTTAATTCTAAACATAAAAACTGACATCACTTCCAATCAGTGAGAGCAGCGCATCCTATTCAAAAACAATGTTGGCTCAGTGAATTTGCGCTCCGGTGCTGTTTTCGAGCACAAATTGACTAATAGAAGTGATTTATTGCTCCCAGGAGCATTTTGCCCGAAAAATCAAAGTGTTTCAAGTATTGCATTAGATTTTTGAAGTGCTACGGTGAGTTGAAATACGATTAAAAGTGAGTTTTAGAACGGGCACCGAAAAGCCATCAAACAATATCTCGGTGCGTGAAGAAGAAGTGATTCGGTAGTGCGTGGTATTTTTTAACACAAATCACAGCAATAACTACGTGTTTGCATTCAAAAACCGGTATTTTATGGAAAATACACTATGGAATGCTTTCAGTTAAGAAACCACCCCTCTACAATAAGGTTGGTAACTTCAAAAAATCATTTTTTTGTGATCGCTCTCGAAAACACTGTGAGAAGCGTGGGAGGAGGGAGCGGAAAGTTAAGGGGGAAGTAAGGTGCCATATTAGAGGCCATTTTGGTACTCTTGGAGATATGTCCTTAAAGAAAGTTTGGGACTGAGACTGAACAAACCTCTTCTAGGTGGTGGGAACTCATCTCAATATGTGATCATTATGCCTCTAATCCCTTTAATAGTCAAATTTCGTTGTTTTTTTTTTCAAAGGGATGCAACAATTTTGTGTCAAACGGATGATAAAGATTGCCATAAAGAATATTTGCTCCTTGAACATAGAACAAACTCAAATGCACTAGGTAAAATAATGATCAATTTTAAGCTTATCACCCTAATTAACACCCAGATTAGCGGACCTCCACCGTTCGCTTCAATAAATTGATAAATTTGCTCATATCGGTTGATAAACGATACGGCCAAAGGGCAGCGGTGTGAAATCATCGCGTTCTGGATTGATATCGCACTTGCTCGCAAATATTTACATTGTGCAGATTACCGTGCCGCCGTCGTTCTACTGTAATCAACCAACACTCGTTCAAGTGCTCGCTTATCTCGTCCAACTTCGACTCTCAATAGTAGTAAATCGATACGTTACACTACACTTAAGCCACATATAGGCGGGTACTCACCTTTCGCGTCCGGATCTTCAACGCCAGCGACGAAGCCGACTCCATCAGTATCAGGTTCCGGATCGGGGGCATCTTCTGCCCGTGTTCTCCGTAGATTGTCCTCAGGAACCATCGCACCAACAGCACCAGGAACTTGTGACCCACGTTCAGGACCGTCTTGACCAGGCTATGAGGTTTGCGCTTGTCTACGAAGCTAGTCGTGGACTGTTTGTTCTGTTGATCTTCGTCCATTCTGGTGCACGCATTCAAGCTTCGCAGCACGGATTTTGCCTTATGTCGCAGCCGTTCTCGCAGTTTCATCGAATGCTAAGCGCGGCCTGGTTGGCTCGCTGCTGGACGAACAGCGACTACTCCGCGAACGGTTGACCACACTAGAGCACTGAGGAAGTAAGCGAGCTCGCTCTCTGCCCGCTCGTGCTCGATAAGCTCTCACTCTCACGCTGAGGACTGCGAAGTGACGATCGTCGTTGTTTCTGAAGGAGGAAAGGTAGAAAAAAAAACCATAAAACAATAAGATATCGAAGTAAATAATCGCACTTTTCTTGTTTTCATACACAGTTGGATGTGGACTTTGGTCGTACCGCAAATGGTCTATATTTTTGTCTTGTACGTTTCTGCAAGTTGTCGTCCTAGCAATTAGGTCTGGACTGATTATTACATGGCTGGAAAATGTTTTGGTCGTTGACCTGTTTCATGTGGATGTATGTATGCATGTCGCAAAAGTAGAACAGGTTACATTATGGCATGCCCGTTACAACGAGGTCGAAGGGTCACAATTAGTTTTAAACTTTTGAAAAGTTTTATCGCTTAAGATTTTTTATTCAGGCTTATATAATCTATTGATAATAACTGATAAAAAAGCTTTACTGCCCATGAAAGCATAACTGAGTAATTTTTGGTGACGTGATCACTTTTTCGAAGCCCGTCACTAAAATGTATTTTTTTGGCGGCATTTATACTAAAGTAATTTTCCGACAATAACTCATTATTTCCAACAAGCTCCGAAAGCACTGATGATGACAAGGACGCAAGCTACTCAAGCCAAGACGTCAAAATCATCATAGGAGATCTAAACGCTAAGATTTGCCAGGAGGTGGAATTCAGACCGACGATTGGAAAGTTCAGAGCCTACCGGATGACGAACGAAAACGGCCTACGACTAATTGATTTCGCCGCCTCCAAGAATATGGCCATTCGTAGCACCTACTTCCAGCACAGTCTTCCATACCGATACACTTGGAGATCACCACAGCAGACAGAATCACAAATCGACCACGTTCTGATTGGTGGACGGCACTTCTCCAACATTATCGACGTCAGGACCTATCGTGACGCTAACATCAACTCTGACCACTATCTGGTGATGGTGAAACTGCGCCCAAAACTCTCCGTCGTTAACAAAGTACGGTACCGACGGCCGCCCCGATATGATTTAGAGCGGCTTAAGCAACCGGATGTCGCAACTGCATACGCACAGCACCTTAAGGCTACATTACCGGAAGAGGGTGAGCTGGATGAAGCCCCTCTTGAGGACTGCTGGAGAACAGTAAAAGCAGCCATCAACGATGCAGCAGAGAGCAATGTCGGGTACGTGGGACGGAGTCGACGGAACGATTGGTTCGACGAGGAGTGCCAGGAGGTTTTTGAGGAGAAGAATGCAGCGCGGGCGGTCATGCTGCAGGAAAGGATCCGGCAGAACGTGGAACGTTATAGACAGAAACGGCAACAACAGACCCGCCTCTTTCGGGAGAAAAAACGCCGCCTGGAGGAGACGGAGTGCGAGGAGATGAAACAGCTGTGCCGGTCTCAAGAATCGCGTAAGTTCTATCAGAAGCTCAACGCATTTCGCAACGGCTTCGTGCCGCGATGTGCAGGGATAAGGATGGGAGCATTTTGACGGAAGAGCGTGAGGTGATCGAAAGGTGGAAGCAGCACTTCGATGAACACCTGAATGGCGCTGAGAGCACTGGCAATGAAGGTCGGCATAACGGAGGAAATACCTTCGTCGGTACTGCGGAGGATGGAAACCAACCAGCCCCCACTTTGAGGGAGATTAAGGATGCTATTCACCAGCTCAAGAACAATAAAGTTGCTGGTAAGGATGGTATCGGAGCCGAACTCATAAAGATGGGCCCGGAGAGGCTGGCCATTTGTTTGAACCGGCTGATCTGGGAAACGTTAGCCGTGAAATACGGAGGCGCATCATCAGTGGAAGTCAGGCCTACTATGGCCTCCACAAGAAGCTGCGGCCAAAAAAGATTCACACCCGCACCAAATGTACCAGGTACAAAACGCTCATAAGGCCGGTAGTCCTCTACGGGCATGAAACGTGGACGACCCTCGAGGAGAACTTGCAACCACTTGAAGTCTTCGAACGTCGGGTGCTTAGAACGATCTTCGGCGGTGTGCAGGAAAACGGTGTGTGGCGGCGAAGGATGAATCACGAGCTCGCCCAACTCTACGGCGAACCCAGTATCCAGAAGGCGGTCAAAGCTGGAAGGATACGATGGGCAGGGCATGTTGCAAGAATGACGGACAGCAGCCCTGCAAAGATGGTGTTCGCGTCGGATCCGGTTGGTACAAGAAGGCGTGGAGCGCAGCGAGCTAGGTGGGCGGATCAAGTGCGTATCGATTTGACGAGCGTGGGGCAGAACCGAGGATGGAGAGATGCGGGCATGAACCGAGTATTGTGGCATGAAATTGTTGATTCAATGTTATCTGTTTAGATGTTAACTAAATAAATGAAAAAAGAGAAAACTGATAGTAATCACAAGAAACATGGTTAATATTAATAAGATACTATTTTGTGTCATTCATATATTTATTCACTCAAACAAAAGATTTCTGTTTATCTTTACTCTGTACTTTTTCTACTGTACCAAAATATTTCAAAAGCACAATGTTTCAACGACAAATCACAAAAACTGATTTCTAAAATGACTTTAAATATGGTGTCTTTGGAAAAATTGTAGATAATTTCAATACAAACAACTTTACCGTTTGCTTCGTTCTTGAGTTATGATTTTTCAAAATAAGTAGTGTCAGAGGAAAACAAAAAAATTCCAACTGAGTTTTCCGGGAAAATAAACGACCCTGAATTTTTCTCAATTATTTTTAATCATATATTGATGAGCCCTTCCTGTGGAAAAAGTTTCATGAAAATCTGAGACCCTTCGGCCCACTTTGTACGGAAATTGAAAAAAATCCCCTTATTCCCTTAAATCTTCGATGTCACATTTCTTAAATATGGAGTTATTATATGAACGACCCCCCAAAAACAGTTTTCCTCGTATATTTTGAAAATATGAGGTTTTCGGTAGCAACATTGTTCTACAGAAGTGTGTAAACTGTCAAAATGAATCATTTCCTCAAAGATACTAGAGTTGTAAAATGTAAGGGAAAGCAATCATAGAGAGTTAAATGCAAATATCAGTCACCTTCGTAGGTCGTATATTTTTTCGGGTGGCAAGTGGTGGCAGATGAAGTTCACTGGGTTTTAAAATATATCACTAGTAGTTGTTAATGTCGAAAGTACCATGAATATCCACGAGTATCCCTTTCAGTTAACGGGATTTGTATCAGGGTCTATTTAGGAAAGTTTGGATTCTGATTATCTGGTTATGGAATGATATAAACAATTTGATATGTTGCATTAGAGTGATGCAAATTTTGAAATATTGGCTCCCCTATGCTCAAACGATTTCTTTTATAGTAACTAGCATTCTCCCAAAGTTTGAAATGATTTAGATGAAATTTGACTGCGCACACGACATTTGATATTTGTATGGAGATTACTATGGAAAACGCCAACGTTTTGTGTTCAGCCGTCTATCTCTTCATCATAATATTTTATGGAAAAGTGAACACACTCTTCTCATATGAAATCCTTCCGGCTACAACTTTGCCAAAGACCACATTTTGATTGGACGTCTGGATAAATTGTTATTCATAATCATAAAGTGGCTTTGCATTTTACATGCTTCACCAACTGCTCGGCAGACAACAATGGAGCTCTTGGCGGGAAGAATAGATCAAAGTGATCCAGGCTACTATGTTCTACAGCAAAAAGGCAGTGTTGCTCTGAAAGTAATTAAATGATCATCTCAGCATCATTTAGACTTTGTTATCAATAATATCAAATTATCCTTACGTCCTATCAAAATGTGGTCTTCGGCAAAGTTGTAGCTGGGAAGATTGCATATGAGAAGAGTTTGATCACTTTTTCATAGATTATTATGACAAGCAGTTGGAGGACTGAATACAAAAGGTTTACGTTTTCCATAGTAATTTCCATATCAACTTTAAGTGGCATGTGCACAACCAAATCTCTTCCAAATCACTTCAAATTTTGGGAGAATGATTTTTATCATAATTGACACCGTTTAACCCCTCTACCAGCAGCTTCACTTTTTACCGCAGGAAAAAAATTCAAATCGCGATAACTTTTTTGTTTCTCGGTATTTTTGCACCATTTTTTCACAAGTTCTCAAAAAACTCTTCTAGTTTGAGGATCCGTGTCGATATTGATCATTGGTCATCTGGATCCAGAGATATTCCGAAATTCCTTGGGGGACCGACGCTTAATCATAACCCACGTATATATCTTAGGCTACAGATTTTTTAACGTATTCAGATGTTCACTTTTTGGAACAATACACTAATGAGAGTATGTTGTGAAAAAATGAAGCAATTTGGAGCAGCCGTCTTTGAGTAATGAGCATTTATGTTGCTAGTACCAAGCTGCCCAATTAAAGATCTTGAAAACTTCAAAAAACTTCTTATAGTATTTTTCAGATATCTCTAAGAATTCTTAACCAATTTGTATGATTTTTTCAGAGTAGCTCCTTATTACATGGCATTGTATAGCCCATCTTTTACTTTTTCGATAAGTTGACGTAAAACAAAATGGCCGCCTAAGACATTTTGTATGGAAAATGTCGGTCCCTCAAGGAACATTGGAATATCTTTAAAACCAGATCACAAATCATCAATATCGACACGGATCCTCAAACTAGAAGAGTTTTTTTAGAACTTGTGAAAAAATGGTGCAAAAAATACCGAGAAACAAAAAAGTTATCGCGATTTGAATTTTTTTCTTGCGGTAAAAAATGAAGCTGCCGGTAGAAGGGTTAAGCATAGGGGAGCAAAAACTTCAAAATTTGCATCAGTCTAATGTTGCATTATTGAGTTTCACAATGGTTTCCCGCCAAAAGAGATTATATACAAAACATTAAAAACCAATAACTCATTAGAGCACGCATAATTTTCACTAATCAAATTGACTGAATTATTTAAAATTTTACTCTGAATTCGAGTCAACCTCGAAGCACAGACAAACAGACGTAACACTGACGAAATTTCCATCGACTACTCATTTAACTATCAATTAAAATTCGCTATGTTACAAATCACACAACCAGAGGCGCGTGCATCGTTTTCCTCCGCGTTTGACGTTACACACTACTGCCATCTGCAGGTCTTGTTGCACGAAACAGTATTTCGTGCAATATACTCACTAGATAATGATGGAGTACACTGACCGATGGATTTTAAAGACATTTTTTCTAAGTGTTGCATCTGTTTGTCTGTGCTCGAAGTCTCACGTTATTGAAAATATATAGACATCGTTCAACATTGGCACTCACTCCAGTAACAGTGATATGCAATCCGGCCAATTCTTATCGGACACGATTCGTCAACCGTTCTTATCGCAAACTGGAACAGCTGTTAGCTGCGTGTGGCAACAAGGTGGATTACAACGTGTACCCGTTGGCTTTCAGGTTGACACACGCAACAACATATATTGAAGGAACGCGATGCATCACTCCACTTCCTGTTTAAAAAGCGAAATAATGCCGAATATCGCTGGCGACAGTGGGCTTTACTACCTCAAGTTCAGTCCTCGATATCTCCGTATGTATCTACCAAGCTGTATATTAGAGCTGTTCACTTTTTTCAGGATACCCTTACCCGAACTTTTTTATCAAAACAAATTATCTTCTTCTTCTTCTTGGCATTACGTCCTCACTGGGACAGAGCCGGCTCTCAGCTTAGTGTTCTTATGAGCACTTCCACAGTTATTAACTGAGAGCTTTCTTTGCAAACTTGCCATTTTTGCATTCGTATATCGTGTGGCAGGTACGATGATACTCTATGGCCAGGGAAGTCAAGGAAATTTCCATTACGAAAAGATCCTGGACCGACCGGGAATTGAACCCAGACACCTTCAGCATGGCTTTGCTTTGTAGCCGCGGACTCTAACCACTCGGCTAAGAAAGGCCCAAATTATCTGTTCAAAATATTTCATTTTACGAAACGGCAACACTGATGATATTGCTGTTACTTTCACACGTTACGACACCGCATCCTGGTCAAAATTTCATTCTTAAAATAAGCGATCTACTGTTCAAAAACGTCTCATAAAATGGACTATTTAGCTAACTTGGTAGTTTTGTTTTTTTTATGTGTACAGGTCTACTGTTTATGTATGGCAAAACCGATAGTGTGTGCATAACTGATAACCTGCAATTTCCTACAGGAAAAACGAACCGTCATCGTCACACGCGAACGGAGAATGTTTCATGGGTTGTGTTTGCTGAATGGCCATGTGAATGACAAATAATTGGCGAGTTAATTGGCTTGATTTTACTTTTGCTGTCCGTTGTACGATCTATCGATTGTACTTTTTCGACTAATCTTTTGGAGCCATCAACGATTCTATGATATGCATTATCAAAGCCGAATTAGACTGCTTAATTTTTTGTTTACTGTGTATGAATCCAAAAAAATCATCATAGTCTGTGTCAATCCAATAAGGCACTGAGTAAGATATTGATAAGAATGACACATTATAATTAACTGCCGACGGCGGACAAGTATTTGAATCACACTTCTATCTATACTATTACAGAGCAGGAACAGTAAGGCACTCAAGTAACCACTCATGTCAAGTATGTACTCGCCTTTTTGCCTCAATTTACTCCAGAGCCTAAGACAAACATCTTATGCAATCGAATTAGCATAAATGCGACGATGTGCAATGTTATTGTTTTCGTTCTGCACACGCGTCTCTGATCACCGAACCATGGAAAGCCGGAAAAAAATGCACCACCAACAGCGCCACCTGCAGCTATGTATTTAGCTTCCAACCATTACTGTGGATGAAACATTCACTCATTTATTATTACTTTCAGTAGCATTCAATGAAAGTGCTAGATAGTTCACACACGCAGAGCCGGGCGGTCGATGGACGACTACTGGACTTTGCGTGGGTTCAATGATTGTATAAATGGCTTAAGTGCCAATATGAACTGAAATTCACTTTCACGGAGTGTAAGGATCTCAAATTTGTTTTAAAGATTCTTAGATCTATATACTCATATATACACATCTAAGAGGCGAATGAACCCTTCTGGTTTGAAACCTCTCTAATAAACGCAAAAAAATATCCACATCTGGATACAGATTCTTATCCTTCTTAGCTCCATATCTTTTAATCTAATGCTAAATCTTGAGCTAGAATGTTTAAACAGAGCTCACCAATAATCCAAAAAGTTCATTTTCTAATATAAATCATACCTTTTCAATATCGGGAAATGGAGAGTTTCCTGTTTTTGTATTTTTTTTTTTTTTGCAATAATCCTACAATATTCAAACGTTCCAGGTGATGTAGAATACGTCAAAAATGTAATCAGCAAGTAAAACACATCTAACAAATGTTCGGAATCGATCGGCAAATCTACAATCACGCACCAGGAGGTGTTAGTATACTGTAGTAGACGCCGCACAAGCGAAGCTGCCGAGTTCCTACAGTTAAGTGCTCGGAGACATTTTCGCTTCATTAATATTAATTAAGTAATCATCGCGTTCAGCAACATCAGCCGGCAAAAGCCACCACACCGTCATGAACCGGTTGACCAGGCTGCAAAACAGACACATTGTGGGTGAAATAGTGAGAATGTGTGAGCACAGCTCACAATAACTGTCATTATGACTCAATACGACCAAGGTATAATCAATACTCAACTGTAACGTGAAATGTAGCTTGCAGTTGATTTAAATGCTAAGCTGGCAATCAATTTACATTTCACATCGTGTAAAATTACAGTATCGACTAGTAAATTTATGCGGGTGACACAAAATTGATTAGAATACATGCTTGTTATTGGGGCCCATTCAGCCGTAGCGGTAAGCGCTCAGCTATTCAACAAACCATGCTGGGTTTGAATCCCACCGGTATTTTCGTGAAAGAAATTTTGTCTACTTTCTAGGGCATACAGTATTTTCGTGTTTGCCACACGATTTACCTACGAATGCCTAAATTGGCAAGAGCTTAATAACTGTGGAAATGCAGATAAGTAACCCATACCAATAAGAAGCTGTTATACAAACTCTGTCTCAATTGGGACGTAATAGTTGTCGTGGAAAATAACACTACTTCAATATAATTTATATACCATACAATATGAACTTTCAAAAAATTACTCAATATTAATATTTCAATCAAAACACGGATTTGTTAATTTCCAGAAAGTTGCTTAGGAAGTATTCCACAGTTTCCATCAGCATTTTTTAGGAATTTATTCGGGATTTCGGCTCAAGCTTCTCCTATGACTTCTCCAGAACTTTCTTCATGAATTTCTCTCTCAATTGTTCCTTAATGTCTTTAGCAAATTTTTCCAGGCGATCATCCTAAAATTTATCTAGAAACATCTGCTAGATTGCATGATACTCCAGATATTTGGTGGAATCCGTCTTGACGTTTCTCAACAGTTTTCTTTAGTATACTTCCGGAAAATTTCCCAAAATTCTTAGCAGATTTCTCTAAAAATCTCTGCATTTGTAAAGATTTTTTAAATGTCACTTGTCTTGCAATGGAACCGGGCAATACTACAGAATTTACTGTTTTTCAGTTCCTAAGGCTAATCACTAATATTTCTATCAAAATTTTAGAATTTATTAAATGAATTTATTTCTTAAAAAAGTCTATCAAAAATTGTATACTCAAACAATTTATCTATCAATACCTTAACGTTTTAATTTTTGTGGAGCTTTGTGGATGATTTCATCGGCTTTTTTCGATTAAAACGTAGCCACGTAGTAGACTACGTCGACCTATTTATGGATTCGGTCATTCTCAGCGGTTCATGCTATAGAGCAAGTCCTACACCATCATCTACTTGTTTACTTCTAGAACATTTGTAGAAATTTGTGACTGAACTATTTTTTGGTGAAAACTTTACCTGTAAAACTTGATAATTTCTGCCAGATTCTAGATTTTTTTCAACTTTTCGTATAATTGTAAATAGCCACTAATTATACAATCTGTGTAATTTTCCCAGATCATCAAAAATCCTTTACAGATTTATCCTGAAATTCTTAGAGGAATTCATTTGGAAACCCCTCCAAAATACTAACAGTAATTTATTCAAGAGTCCCTCTTGAAATTCCTTTGAAAAACTTTTCCTAAACATTCTTCCAGATTTTGTACATAAATTTTCCAAATAACTTCTAAAATTATTTCAAGTGTTGTATCTTTGATTACCCCAGAAGTTTTCCCAGGAACTCCTATGAATGTTTGTTATTGGGATTTTTATTATTTTATTTTTTAATATCTACACCGTTATCTTCAATATATAATGGCTTGGAAATATAACCAAAACATTTGTTTAGCTTCAAGAATTATTTCATGATTACTGATAAATTTGAAAATTCCGTAAAGACATTCATGGAGGTGTTCTGCAAGGTGTCCGCCAATTTGGCCTTATGCCGTTAGGCCAAATGCCGTTTGGCCGAACGCCACCTGGCCGAATGCCATGTGGCCAAACGGGTCGTTTGACCGTATGCCGTTCGGTCAAATTACGAACAAAACAATAATCTAATTGCTACAACGCTGATGTGTTAAATTCAGAAGAGCGGCACAATAACTGTGTTGGGATAGAACATCATGTTTGTCTCTGCGATACCAACGGTGTGCTGAAGTTAACAGTGATTTACAATGACTGCATCTGAAATTTAGTCTTCTTTTAAACATAAGCTATTTTTTCGAGTTCTACTGGTTACATTACTATTGACAAAAATTGCGCTTATATTTTAATTGGGAGTAAAATATTTTTTAAATCATCTGCAGTTCGTTTTAGTTATACTGATATAACGATTATTTGCATTACACTTGCTTATGTTTTCATAAAAAATGTTTCCTTCTTTTGAAAAAAGTCTGTACTTGCAAGAAAAAAGTATTGCTTATAATTGCAATCAATTTGCTTATTTTTTATATGGGAATTCTACCGTCTTTAAATCATTTGCTCTTCTTTGTAGTCAAACTGATATAACTGATAATATATAGTATATCTATTTGCATCACACTTGCCTATATTTTCATAAAAGATTTTTCCTTATTTATTTACTAATGCCTTTCAAGAGAACGGAATGAAGGCTTATGATGCGTGCATATTCAAAACATCACAAGGGTTAATGAGGATGTCATTCTCTTTCAAAATTGAGATTGCAACGTGCGAACTGAATTCTATACCGTTGCTTGCGTGAAGCAGTAAACCGATTGACTCGGTGTACACTCACGTCACTTCGTTGTGAAAAGAATAAGACAAAATTTTGTGTTTGCAAAAGCTGCATGTTAATTTGATTGCTAGCACTATACAATAATTTACTAAGTGCGATTCTTGAGAGATCCTGAAAAAGGACGAATAAGTCGTAAACCATTTTTGTCACTGTCAAAAATTGATTACAAACGTAATGAGAGAAAGTGAAATAGTGAATAATGAAAAAATGAATAGTTGCTTACAGTAAGATGATAGCTCTACATGTTTTGCTCTCTTCTCACTTTAACGATTGACTCGGTCTTAACCGACTCTAGTCACCTTTTTAGCCAACTGATTACTCACGCTAATTTTGATTCTGATCATGTGATTGTATCCCGTTTGGCATAAAGTCGTTTGGCATAACGGTCATTTGACATAATGGCCGTTTGGCATAATGATTGATTTAAAATAAATATCGGCATTTTTTAAGCTTTTACCGAGATCAACACCACTAAGTCGATAGCAAAAATTTTTGGTAGGTTCTAAACAAGCGTAGTGTTCGTTCAGAAATTTTCCAAGCTAAGAATTCCAAAAACTGTTGTGACATTAGAGAGCATTACTAAATAAAACTCGTGACTTGGCTCTGCATCTCAGAACATAAAGTATCTTTGAGCTTGTTGCGATATACATATTTGAAAACAGTAAATTGGCAAAGAAAGTTCACAGTTATTTATCAAGGAAACGCTCAAAGAATATTTCACTGCAGATCAAACTCTGTCCCAGTTTGTACGTAACACTCGATGAAAATTTCTTGATAAAGGAATGGAATTTTTTTTGCAAAATATCAAAAGCTCTAATCCAAAGATCTGTCAATGCGAATTAATGCAAAAATAGCCTATATACGAAAGCAGATTATTTTTCGTTTAAAATGTTTAAGGCTCTCACGCAAAAAAATCTTTTCACAGCATACACAGCTAAAAATATGTTTTAAATTTAAGTTTATTTACATGCACATATTTGGAGCATCAAAATGAACCTAAATTTCAACGACCAATCCATTATTTTTCGATCGAATTCACTTTAAATTTACACGATCTTGTAATATTCAACCATTTATAGTTGAAAATTGAATGTATATTCATTTAAATTTACATGATGCTGTAACAATAAACGAGTTTGATTTATTTTTACAGTAGACTTCAGTTTACATCACATTGAAAATTAAATATTCTTATCTGTGCAGCTCAAATGAACAACACATCTTTAAGAGAAAATATTTGTGGCAAAACTTCTCAACGGTTCAATATAAATTCTAATTTTGAAAGTGTACATCAAAAACATCGTCTATTATCGAGAGAAGGGAAAATTTGTGATTGAAATAATATTGTTTCCAGCATATCTCGGAAAGAGATCACGCGTTTGCCCCAAAAAAGTATATGTTAAACTTACTGATATCTGTGAGATTGTTCTAGAAAATTCCAAAAAAAAAAATACCAAGTTGTTTTGTCACACTGGCAATTGTAACCGCATAACAGTCACATTGAGATTATACATGCGCCTCATAATGCAGTAGCAACGAAGTAGCAGTCTATCAGAATTATTTTCTGACTATTCACCCAATATGCGATATGAGTTGTACAAAATTTCAGCCTCAAATAAGCACTTTTGAATTCTTAGTGATTTTTTGAAATTTTAGTTTCCTCCCATTCTGCGATGAATTGCAAACTTGGTATCCCATTTACTCAATGCCTACTTTTGTCGAATGTTACAAATATGCAGTTATAGGCAGTAAAATAATTATCATTCTAACAACACATCTGGCAAGAATTGATAAAACAGCAAAATATATAAATGGTTAACATTTAGCTTTACTCAATAATAAAATTTAAAACTCTATAAATATAAAGAACAGCATATTATCAAAAGAAAGCAAAATTTATAATTAAATTAATAGAAGAATGGGCGCCAAAAATTATTGCGGAATAATATAACGAAAAGACATAAAAAAGTGCGTTCAGAATCATCGAAATGATTGTGCTACTTTTACCTGAATGCCATTTCCCCGAATGACTGGTTTCCCCGAAAAAATGGTGACGAGAAAGAACGATAAACAGTCAAAAAAAGTGTACGGAGATAAACCAGCCAAGGGCTGAAAATCTCCCTAATAAAGATAAATAATAATAAACAGTCAAAATAAGGAAGTATTCTGTCATTCTCGGCTTTACACGTGTTGGCAAAAATGCTGAGGACGGGAAAAATCGAGAGAACCACCAATTTAATAAAGAATGGTGCATATTAGACGGTCAGTTCGTTCACCACCCTGAAATGTATAAAGTTACGACAATTATGAGTAAGGGAAACGGGATATTTGGGGAACTGGAACTCAGGGAACTGGCGTTTGGGGAAACGACATTCGGGAACCAACGTTTGGGGAAAAGTAGCACAACCCATCG
Organism: Aedes aegypti; assembly: GCF_002204515.2. Lineage (NCBI taxonomy): Eukaryota > Metazoa > Arthropoda > Insecta > Diptera > Culicidae > Aedes > Aedes aegypti. The sequence goes on from NW_018734436.1 coordinate 66,625, forward strand.
AAGTAACTGCAGTAATCGGTTTCTCTTTTCGCTGATAATTTCAGCAGATCAATGTTATCGATTGCCGCACTTGTGTCAGTTGGAAACAAAAAAAAATACTTTAAGAATAATGAATGAGTTTAAGAATATAGCTCCACAAAAAAGCCTATGCATGAAAGAAGGAGAAATATATTGAAACTTTAAATCAACAGTTTTCATACCTATAATTATGGTTACATCATATTTAGGAAAACAAATAGAACAATTAAAAGAAGGGTAAATTTGTGCTAAGTATTTGAAAATCTTCAGTGCAAAAGTTTGTTGTTGAAAGAAGGGTAATTTCTGGATATAAAAAATACTATTGGCAATAACTTTCGTAATATGCTTTAGTTTATTCAAGAGCATATGCATATCAAGAGCATATGTTGAATAAAGTGTCATTTTGTATCAATTGGTATGAATTGACTCCAAAAAAGCCTGATGTTATCAGGAAGATTCAATAGAAACGTAAAATCGAAAAATTGAGAGATTCTTGGTTTCAGACTCATTATGCTAAACGACTATTATGCCAAATAACCATTATGCCAAACGACCGTTATGTCAAACGACTTTATGCCAAATGACCATTATATCTAACGACTTTATGCCAAATGACCTACCACCGATCATGTCCCTGTTACATTTCATTCCAAATATCCCATGAAGCGATTCTCAATCCTACCAGCACCACTTCCAATTATTTTTTATTAAACGCCTCTGGCGGATATAAATTTCTACACCCTCATCAAAAAATTTAACAAATTTTTTCAGTTGGCATATTTTCCTGACAAATGTAAAAATTCCAAAACTGTACCAATTTTAAAACCGGACCATTATTCTACAGAAACTTCTACTGCCCCTCTTTGCACAACAGTCACAATACACAATAATTTTGTTTAATTCATTTTGATCAGCCGCCTTTTACCGAAAGCGCTTTGAAAATATTTCAAATTTGTTGAGTTAGAAAAGTACAATTAGATTAAGTATTTATTTTAGATACAGAAGTCAAGTTCAGATTCAACATTGCACAGTATTTAGCATGGCGTGCATCCAGGTTCAAAATAATATTCCCAATTTTATTGCACAGAGCTCCTCTAACTTATTTGATTCCCAAGTGTTCCACACAATTATTGAAAAGCATGTCGAAACGATTTTTTTATGGAAATATTCATACCTACATTTCCTAACTATTAAAACAGAAACATTCCATATAATAGCATATTATTAATAGAAGGTGATTTTTAGAGCAGCCTATTCCTCCATAACCATATAAGTATAGAGAATAGCCCATGATTCAAAGAAGGGAAAATGTATGATGGAAATATTAAGAGCTGTAATGACATTAATTATTGAATTATAACGTCTTGAAAGAATAGCTTATTTATAGAAGAAAAACATTCTCATTAAAACATTAGCAGTACTAACTCCAATAATTAGGTCAATATAACTATAAAGAACAGAACCTTTCATTTAAAGAAGGGATAATCTCTGATGAAAGATTTTCCAGTTATATGTGTACAACCAAACTCAAGAGATGAGCAACAGATCATGCACAGTGTCGTTCTTATTATTGGCATTACACCTAACGCAAATCTTTAGCGTAGTGTTCTACGAGCACATTCACAATGATTAACCAAAAGTTTGATTTGCCAAAGTAGTCATTTTGCATTCTTATTTGTGCACAATACACGAGCACGATTATGATTCATGGCGAAGAAAATGAAGAAAACGAAAAGATTCTGGATCGATTTTGAAGTGACCACCTTCAGCATGGCTTTGCTGTATGGTCGCAGAAGTAACAACAAAGCTAATGAAGGCCCCTTACACTATTATGCTGATCATTTAATCAAGTTTTGTCCTAGAAATTCATTTGAAAGAATTTACAACTGCAAGGCAATCGCATTTCAAAGGAAACACTTTCGATATTTGCAGCCCTTAAAAATTATCAAAAAAGTCTGCTCACTTTCCACACATACGATTTCAATTTTCATTTTGGAAATAATGCCTATCGTATTTATACCTAACGTATTTATATTTAACGTCGTGCACCCGGTCCACATCAACGAAAATTCAGTTTTTGTTAATGAACAGTTCGGATTCCAACATGGACATTCGACCACTCATCAACTTTCACGTGTAACAAATTTGCTGCGTCCAACAAACCTGAAAGCAATTCTTCGGGTCTTGCTCTTCTAGACATAGAACAAGCCTTCGACAGTGTTTGGCATGAAGGCTTGATTGTAAAATAAAAAAAAAAAACTTTAATTTTTCAACATTCATTGTTAGAATAATCCAAAGTTTTCTGTGAAATCGTACACTTAAGGTCAATTATCAGAACTGAATCCGAACTCTGAAAGACTTCCTGTAAGTTCTCCTCAAGGCAGCATTTTGGGACCTATATTATACAATATTTTCAGTTCTGACTGAGTTACCACTAGAATATCGAACATATTTGTATGCAAACACACAGGACTCTTCTCCAAAGGACAAAGCCTGCGTGTTATCTGTAGTAAAGTTGATGGAAGTTTTGATGTAGGGCATATAACTGCTCAGGCACCTTTATGATTCACTTTGATACGATAAGTTTTTCTAGGCCGAATCGTCTGAAACTTTGCAATAGGCAACTCAATACATGGTGCAAATTGTGGCCAAATATGAGCTCAGTAGCTTTTGAAAATCCCCTGACGAAGTGAATCAAAAGAGTCAAAAATAGGATCCAGTTCTCTATGCACAAAGAAACAGGATCTATTCCAATCTATAATGTCCCAAAGTAGGCTAATCGCCACGATATCCGTCACCGCATAACCGTCTCATCCCGTCTCAGAATCAACAAGTTGTGTCTAAAATCATGGGCTATTTAGCATAATTCTGCTATATTTCCCTCATCCGCTTTCGTTGACTGTTCGCCTCGATTACGTTATCTATCGCTGTAGTGTAGCTTACTTTTCCGCAAACCCGGTTTTGATTTTGCAAGTGTACCTTCTCGAGCCCAGGTTTATCACTGTATACGGCCTATGGCGCGAGCTCCGTCAAGCGTGACCGAGGGCAATTTCGCATGACTTCATTGGGCATGATGAACGTAAGAATGCATTGTTTTATGAAAGCACTCTCGTGATTCGCCGATGGATTTTGCTCACTTTCGATTCAATATGTTTCAAATTTGTTGCCTCCTTCGATGGTTATTTTTAGAAACCACTTCAAAACCAAACATTCTTGCGATCGGACATATAGCACATCCATTTGCTGGTACGCACCTTATTTTGGCTTATTCACGTGAATCTCCCCACATCCGGATTAATCCGGACTTTTTTAATCACAATAGCTTGATAAAATTCCACTTTACCAACACCCACACACGAGTGCACTATTCTTCGGACAACACGCGCGAAATATTCGCTGATCAAAGCAAGCTAGTGTCCGCACTCGGAGACGGCTCAGCGACGATTACCTACTTCTGTCGTTCTCTGGCTCAGTCTGTAGTACAATGACTCTCTCCGCCTTCTATCTATACAGTATTAGACAATACGTTTGTAATTTTTTCTATTTTCCATGCAAAATAGTAGGTAATGTTTTTACTAGTTCGATTATTTGAGGCTCAATTGCTTTTAACACTTTACGGAGCCTAGATTCATTGTTTGTATAATTAACAATTTATTGTACTTTTCAGTACCAAAATTAGTAAGGGATGGAGCCCAGAGTACTCGTGGTAACTCTAGGTTAATGATCATTTTTTTCTTCAAGTAATGACATGATCCATAAATAACTCAAATCTAACCCTTTGAATTTGACTATTTTGTCTGGAAAATTAAAAAAGTTGCAAATGTATTGTCCAAGTCTGTACATGTTGATAGCGATGTCGTATTACTGGTTTCTTATAGAGGATGATAGAATGCCCGGCGGCAAAGCAGAGAATGGCTCTCACAATTCCGTCAGTCGACGAGAAGCCGCTAAAACGTCTGTAGACCATCAGTGTGATTCAACCATTTCTCAACTCTACAAACAGAGCACTACCACATACGGTGCGAAGCGTGAGAGTGTGCAAGATTATCGCCGATTTTGTATTTTACGGTGAGTGTACCGTTCTATCGTTCAGGTGACTGATTGTGCGATAACTGTGAGCTACGTTCCATATCAAATCCCTCCTTTCTATCAGCTTATCAATTTGGTAAGTTTAAAGGTTGATAATGACAGTGTCGGGTTGTCAAAGTGGGCGATGAAACATACAAAAATGTGCGTGTCGCTTCTGACATGAAATTGCTGTGCTGCGATCGAAGAATGCAGGGTAAAAAGTTGCAAAACAGAGAGGATGGACACGATTTAAGAGAGAGTATTTAGGGGAACTCGTGAGAGTTGTGTTCAAATAGGGGATGATGGGTTTTATTATGTAAAATTTGTAGGGTGAAATGTATGCAAATTATTTAACACAATTTATTTCTAATTCGTTTTAGATTCGTGAAAAAACAACAAAAATGGGTGACAATCGTGAATTGCAAGTGCCCCGAGTAGGAATAGAAGTTAACAATGCCGCGACATCGCCGATCAAGACACCATTGACGCAGTTTAAACAAGCCAACAAACAATCGACAGGATCAGCAACAGGTTAGTGTCGAATGCTGATTAAATACCGTAAAACTGCGTATCTTTGATAATGCGGGTAACGTTGATAGAACAGGTTACAAATCCACCATCGAGGGACCATCGAGTAAGGGAGGTATCGAGTTATAAAACACAAAACTGGGATCCAAGGGACCATCGAGGTGGCCAGGAAAACCAACTTTTACTATGGTATTCTAACTCGATATCGAGATATGGATTATCGACTAAGGGAGATTTGACTGAATATATTTTTGTTTCTGTAACGTTAGAATAAATTCAAAATTGACCTTAGCACAAAGGCTTCAGTCAATATTCATAAAAATAATTCAACAATTTTGTTTCACATAATTTGAACAAAGAACACTTCAATACCATTTTTTTTATCAATTTTGTATTTCAATGCATACTTTATAGGCCCCTCTCTTTTATGACAGTCTCAACAAATGTTCAAACATTTCAAACAGTATTCTAAATGTGCGTTTGCTTTCATAAGGGATGGTACAACATATTATGTCACGCTAAAATTTCGACTTTTTCGACCCCCCCCCCCCTTTGTCATGTTTTTATATGAGTCCTTCGAAAATTGTGTAAGGCTTGTCACGCCTGGCTTGACCCCCTCCCCCCTTAGAGCGTGATGTAATTTGTGCATGACCCCTAAGTACAGTCGACTCTACACAACTCGATATTCTATAACTCGATTTATTCTATGATTCGATTTTCGGCCCCTTCAAACTCCCATACATCATAAGTCGATATTTCTATAACTCGATGTCTCCACTAGTCGATCACATGTGAGGAAAATTTCCCTCTATAACGCGATATCTACCCAAAAATTCTTTTTATACAGACAAACAATGTCCATTTCTGGTTTAAAAGTGAATAAAGTCTCTAACCAGTTGAGTAAGAGTAAAAAAGCATGCAAATAAAAATTTTGATTTTCAGTAAAATTAAGTGATTTTTCGACCATTTGGAAAAAAAGTCTTCACATATAATTTTTCAAAATGCTACCAACAAAATAATATTGCTTTCTTACAAAAGTGATCATAAAAGTATTGGATATACAGAAATTTCATACTTTCATTTTTAGATTTTTTGTCTCGGTATGTTCTATAACTCGATAATTCTATAGCAGTCGATGGTCCTTCGAATATCGAGTTATGGAGAGTCTACTGTATTATCAAAGTTTCTTCAAAACCGAAAACTGAGTTTCAATTGCATGATAATTCATAGGTAATTTATGAACCCATTATACATTGAATCGTATATGATAAGTTATGAAAGTACAAAAGAGGAGACAATATACGTGCACTTGTCATCAGACTGCATGGAAGTGTACGTATATTGCCTTTTTTATGCACTCTTGTATACTATCATAAACGTTCTTGTATTCAATGGGAATCAATTGATGGTAAAATTTTCCCTCTGCAAATGATTACAAGCATAACAGTACAATTTAAAAAATATATAATGAAGTACTTGAAGACATTCTGTTGGTATTCGAATAGTTCTGCAAACAAAATAATTTGATTTAGCCTTATGAATTCGGGGTACCCCCGTTGGTTTTACCACATTTAATCTGAACACTTTCTAATCTGTACCCCGCTAATTTGCACATCATACGTTTGAATTTTGGTAGATGTTACGAATGTGGGAATTGGGTGAATTTTAGACATAAATTCAAAACTTTTCCATTTGACTCAAGGGTGAATGTAGATGGAAACATTTTGTGGTTGGCAAATAATGGATGACACCTACTACCTTCAATGTGGATAAATTATTTTAAACTCAATACATCTTTTAATAGTGTTTTTACCAGCTTGATGTGAAGGCAGTGTCCTGTGCGAGTGTGAAGTTGGGCCACTGTATTTGGGAAGACCCAAGCAAGACGGTTTTGTTTGCGGGACGCGAAGAATTTTGCTGTCAGTGTCAGTTTTGTGTTCAGTCGATAATGGATTACCAACTGTTGAGTTCATTTCATGCTTATGATAACACATTTTTTCTTGTAAGCGTAACTTTTAAGTAATATTAAAAACAAACTTTGTATGGTTCGTCACTATAAGTGTCGGCATTATGCTTTTTTTCTTATACAATTTCAATATACATATATTTTTCTCTGATTGACATTATTAAAAATTATCTTTTGAATTGTTCGACATTGTGAATGTTGATGTATTTTTTAAAACTTCTACCATATCGAGACAATATGCACAATATGTAATTTTCCAACAAACTATGTATGGTTCGTCACTACAAGTGTCGGCATTATTCCTGTTTCATATAATTTAAAATATATACATGTAGATCTTTTCCTCCCTCACTAATAAACAACCCTTCCCGTGGTGATTGTGGAGATGCAAGGTATTCTCGGTCTCTAGAAGCAACAATCATTACACCCTAACATTCCTTCCCCATCCAACTGACTGTAAGGACTTGGCCGGCGCCGTTATTGATCAATAATATTAGATCTGCTTAAAATTGCACTTCGAGAATAAGCGGAAACTCCCATCCCTTATTCATTTGGATCGTAGTACAATTCTTACCAGTTTCTATCAATCACGGAGTAGCAACCATTGACATGTACAGTCAGTCTATGCTATGCTATGCTATGCTATGTACCCCGCTAATTCGCACTTCGTTCAGATTAAAAATGGTTCAAACGTCATTCAACTTATGGAACGGAGTAAAGTTAAGTATATAAATATTTCTCACTCTGCGAAAAATGGCAAACATTTTGTTTGGATATATTTTTGAAAAAAAAATCAGTTTTCTGAAAATAGCTATTCTACAATTTTGTGTACCTTATTAAATTGAAAAGTTTTACAGAAGAGTCGATTGCTCTAAATTTGTCCTTTATAAAAATATTTCTAATTCAAATTTATATATTTTTTTCTAAAATTGGAAATTTGCAGTAACACAACAGTTTGTTTATGAATAGCTTTGAATTTGAAGCTTAACTAATTTGAATTATTTTCAGGGTGTGGCAAAATTTCCAATCAATCGGAGCACTAGAGGCCGAGAATCCACCGTTTTGTATGAAAACAAAATGGCCAATGCGTACTTTATTCTGTCCGATACTGTAAAAATCATCTCAGAATTCCATGAAACTGAATTAGCGATTCAGTACTTTTATTAATATGAATTTTATAAAAAGAGGCTGTTCAGTCTCGCAGCAACGACTCTCCCATTGAATGATAGGCGCACTCAGCTGCAGCAGCAGCGCAGCAGTGTGTGTATTTAATTTGCTCCTTTCGCCCAGCTAGCAGCAAGCAGCCCGTTTGCTTTCATGCTTGTTGCTTTGGGGGCTGCGTGATGATAGCTGTCGGCGCACTGTTATCTATGTAACAATACCGTATGCGATGTGCACTTTTGCTACCTCTTGCATATATAAGAATCACCGTTCTCTCTGTGATATTAGTTGTAAGTTGTTATCGTCACGAATAGTATTCCCCACCGAGCAGGAGCACTGCCTCTTCGGTGGTGGCAATAAATTATCGTGAGATTGAAGTAAAAGAGTTTCGTTATTCGTCTGCCCCTCCGGGACCAAACCATTACACAACGTAGGGCCTGGTCAACCCTGGACGAAACATTGGTGCCATGACCAGGATAACGGACACCCCGGAGGACCATTCGACGAGTGACGGACTGCTACAGCAACGGACAACTCAACCCGGGCCGAAGTGTCGTCCAATCGGACCTCGCCGTCCACCTGTAGGACCTAGCGTCCACCCGCCGGACCATTGCCGTCCATGCATCGGACCCCTGCGTCCATCCCCGAACCCCTGCGTCCACCTGTTGGGACCTCTGCGTCCATTCCCGGACCCCTGCGTCCATTCCGGACCATTGCCGTCCAACCGGACCTCGCCGTCCACCTGTTGAGACCCTCGTGTCCACCCGCCGGACCATTGCCGTCCATGCACCGGACCATCGCCGTCCATCCGGACCCCTGCGTCCATCTGTGGGACCTTAGTCGTCCATGCGGACCCCGCCGTCCACCCGCCGGACCCCTGCGTCCACTAGCAAGGCCGAAGCGTCGACTTGCGAAGAGAAGATCATTCCCAGGACCCCTGCGTCCATCAGTGCAAAGCTGAAGTGTCGATTTTCCGAATAGAAGTGTGACCCTTGGACCCCTGCGTCCACCCGCTGGATCCCCGCATCCAATCCAACCGTCATCAATGGATCAAGCGTCATCTGAATCAATCATCGATCAAGCCAAATTGTCATTCCCGTCTACCGTCCATCATCAATCGGAATCAATCAAGCGAACAACATTACCAACCCAACAACACTACCTGAGCTGACTGCGCATCACCACCATCGAAAGCGAAGCATCTCGTCTACCAACAGCAAGCTGTCGTTCGCGCCGAGCCGACTACCTATAGAGGAAAACATTCGTTTTCGGGCGGGAGTATGTTCGGGCTCACCGCAACGATTCCCCATTCATTGCTAGGCGCACTCTGCTATAGCAGATGCGCAGCAGCGTATTTAATTTCACTGTTTCTCCCCCAGCTAGCAGCAAGCAGCCCAACTGCTTTCATGCTGTTGCATTGGGCTGCGTGATGCTAGCTGTCGGCGCAAATTATCATTGTAAAGCAAAGCAAATCCGTACTACCTCTCGCATATAAAAGAGGCACAGTAATCATGTGAAATGTTAGTTGTAAGTTGTTATCGTTACCCATAGTATCCCCCCACCGAGCAGGAGCACTGCCTCTCGGTGGTGGGTAATAAATTAGTCATCGTAATAGAAGCTCGTTTGTTCGTTATTCGTCTGCCCCTTCGGGACCAAAAGTTAACACAACGTTAGGGCCTGGTCAACCCTGGACGAAACATTGGTGCCGTGACCAGGATAACGGACACCCCGGAGGACCATTCGACGACTGACTGTTGGCAGAGCCAGCAGACCTTGAACCAGGAAAGCGAGCAACCAGAAGGGGTCGTCACCACTTCCTAAGTTCACTTATATACTCACCAGAACTAATCCGCTTCCGCAGGGCTTCCTTCAACTTCAACCGGCTTTTCGGATTTCGGATCGGTGTCAAAAATATTCGAAGTCTCAAATAAATTTGCCTAACGCAATCTTTATTAGTGAACTTCCATCGGGGTCCGATCACATCCGATTGAGAATGATTTCGGTTGGTGCACCCACCCGACCTAACTCTTCACTGAACATTGTACACTAGCGATGTCTAACTTGCTACCTACCTACGCGCGCACGCGACCTGCTGTTCGCTCTCGTTTTCTTTATTATGACAGCTGCGCTCTTGCTCTCGCTCTCTATTTATGTTTCGGGGGGTGTTGCCAATTACACCGACTTTCATTATACCGACAATTTACACCGTACAACAAATAATGAAAAATTAATATTCCAATACGTCCCCTTAATTTATCATTTTTATCAATTCGCACATTTTGTTGAAACGTGATTTCATTAGGGGTTTTGTAAACATATCAGCAATCTGATCTTCACTTCTTATGTATTCTAACACAATTTCTTCTCATGAATCAAATTTCGCAATACATATACCGCACATCAATATGTTTTGTTCATTGATGTTCCCTCGGCTCCTCCGAAATCCGAATGCAGGGTATGTTGTCTTCATATATGGTGAAGGGAATGGACGAAATTCCAACCTCTTGTAGCAAATTTGATATCCAAACACCTTCTTTACCAGCTTCACACAACGAAACCAGTTCTGCTTCCGTCGACGATAATGTCACAATCTGTTGTCGCTTGCTCTTCCAGGACACGATGTTACCGTACACCAGGAAAACATTTCCAGAATTGGACTTCCGTTCTTCAATATCGTTCGCAAAATCAGCATCTGCATATCCCTTGAGTGGTTCGTCATCTTCTCACGAGAATAAACCAGGCGATACGTTTTCGTTCCATAGAGATATCGAAGAATCCTCTTCAACCCAACCCAGTGTTCGTCCCCTGGCATGCTCTGAAATTGGCTCAAAATACTCAC
>NW_018734437.1:0-74641 GCF_002204515.2 Aedes aegypti
ATTGAAGACTTTGGAGTCACGCACCAGAAACCTAAAATTTCGGAAGAAGATGAAAGGGCTCTAGACATCATGAGAAGAACACTGAAACGTAGTAATGATCGTTTTGAAATAGGTCAAATATACAAATTTAACAACTTCAAGTTTCCTGATAGCAAACTTCAAGCCCTTCGTCGACTTCAAATAATGGAGAAAAAAATGGATTCTGATCCTAAACTTGCTGAACAATACTGCCAAAAGATCCAGGATTATCTTGACAAGGGATACGCAAGAAAACTTAACGTAGATGAACTGAAAGAAACAAATAATACGTGGTATTTGCCGCACTTCAGCGTACATAGTGCCAATAAGTTCCGATTGGTAATGGATGCCAAGGCTAAATCTCATGGTTTTTCACTGAATGATCTATTGCTGAAAGGACCAGATTTCGTTCCTCCACTGATCGCTGTACTTATGCGAGGTCGTAAAAAGAAGATCGCTTTTACAGCAGACATTAAAGAAATGTTCCATCAGGTCCTTATACGACCTCAAGATCAAGACTCTCAACGATTTTTTTGGCGTGGCATGAACCGCAGTGATCCTCCTGAAGTTTACGTAATGGTGGCAATGATTTTTGAAGCTGTATCATCACCTTCCATCGCACAATTCATAAAAAATTTTAACGCCCGTGAGTTGGATGAACGTTTACCTGGTGTAGAACGAGCAATTGTAGACCAGCACTATGTTGACGATTATTTTGATTGTGAGGATACCGAACAAGAAGCAATTGATCTAATCCAAAAAGTAATTACAGCTCACGAATGTGGTGGTTTCAAGCTAGTCAAATTCACCTCAAATTCAAAAACGGTAGTTCAAACAATTGATCCATCATTGCGAGCAGATTTAGGAGAATCAAGAACAGTTCGTATTCTCGGTTTAAAATGGAATTTAGATACCGACGAATTCGTATTCCCGTTAGATTTTCCACAACTCGATGAAGTATACAGATTTGGAAATAAGATTCCTACAAAGAGAGAATTACTCAAATTTATGATGGGAATTTTGATCCTTTGAGTATGTTGAGTCCAATAACGGAGTTCTTTTTGATCTTTCGAAGTTGACACTTGCTCCTGGGCAGTGCAGCAAGAAAGCCCGAGCAGTCGTCAGTTGTTTTCCCTCTCGGGTCGTGCGCCTATTTTCTCTGAGTGCTTTTATATAGCCGATCAAATGAGTGAAGCTGAAAGTGGATTGTTGCTGCTCAAGGATGACGGATCAATTGGTGAGCTCGTTTCATGCTACTATTTCTAATCTATAAAATATGTATGACTGCACCTTTAATCGTTACAACGGTGAGACGTAAATATGATTTTTCAACAAACTATGAAAGGTTCGTCACTGTGAGTGTCGACATAAATTCTGATTCATAAATTATTAATGTCTAATTTTTTTTTTTCAAAACACCTTTTTCTTTTACCTTTATTTTTGTAATTAAAAAAAAACTTTGAATGGTTCGACACTACGAGTGTAGACTTGCGAAAGGTTCACTTTATTCAACAAACTTTGAAAGGTTCGTCACGTCAAGTGTCGGCATAATTTTTCTCTACATAGATATTGTTCATATCAAATGAAAAAATAATATTTACATATAAGCATGTTTATATCTCACCAATAATTATTTATCATGGTCTAATCGCTTATCAAAGTGAATCCTGTGACCCAACGATCCTTCCCATTAACAAACATCCCTCCCAGTAACCTTTGTGGAGATGCAGAGGCAAACACGGTCTCCAAATAGCAAAGGTTACACACTAACATTCCTTCCCCCAATCCCACCTGACTGCAAGGACGTGGCCGGCGCCGTTATTGACCATGTATAAATAGAGGCACTGAATTATGCACACTGAAGAAGATTATGGCCAATCCCAGCCGATCTTCTAGTTGATTCTTTGTGCATTTTCACTGACTCCGGTCAATCACGGAATAGCAACCATTGATATGTGTAGTCAGTCTAAGCTAAGCTAAGCTAAGCTAAGCTTTGAGTATGTTGAGTCCAATAACGATCCACCTCAAAGATAATGTTTCAGGAATTGTGGCGTTTGCAGACTGGGTGGGATGACAAACTTCCCGATGGTATTATTCCAAAATGGAAAGAATGGTTGGATGAAACAGCAAAAATTGAGAGAAATTCGAATCCCAAGATATTATTTTCCTGGACTTTCTTCATTTGGCTGCATAGAAATTCATGCTTTTTGTGATGCAAGCGATAAAGCTTTTGCTTGCGTTATTTACATAGTTCACCGGTATGACAATAAGTCGAACGTTGCTCAAGTATTTGCAAAATCTAGAGTAGCACCGCTGAAATCACAAACAGTTCCCAGATTAGAATTGCAAGGTTGTGTGTTAGCCAGTCAGATGTCAAAAACTGTACAAGATGAGCTTCATGTTGAAATTACATCTGTTTATTTGTGGACCGATTCAAAAATTTGCCTGAGCTGGATGAAGACAAAGGAAAAACTCACTGCTTTCGTAGGGGCTCGAGTAACATTGATTAAAGATAATGGACATCATACGGGAATGTGGCATTGGATTCCATCACATCTCAACGTGGCAGATTTAGCAACAAAGTCATCAATGTTTGGAAGTATGTTTGATTGGTTGAAGGGTCCAGATTTTTTGTATCAAGATCGAGATTCATGGCCAATAGATGAAGACATTCCTTTGTCGCCTGTAGAACAAGTAACTTTCTTAACCGAGGTGATCATTCCGTCTGAAATATGTCTGCAAGTATCATCTGAAGAATTGGTTCAGTTACCAGATATTAGAAGATTTTCAAACTACCATCGGCTCATTAGAACAACTGCTTATTATTTAAAAATGAGAAACATATTAGCAATGCCCAAAATGGAAAAACCTAAAGAATTCAAGATTGATGTTCACGATATGGATAATGCTCGAAAAATATGGTATAAGAAAGTGCAAGAAGATGCTTTTTCAGAAGAAATACGGGATTTAAAGTCAAATGGTTATGTCAAAGTCTCTAGTCGTTTGCGTGCATATTCACCTTTTATTTGTGATGGAGTCATCCGAATGCGAGGTAGAATCCAAGAAGAAGGAAGGTCTTTGGAATTGAACAATCCTGTTATTCTACCGGATAACCATAGTTTTACGGATTTGTTGATTCAACTACACCACATCGCAAACGGACATCAGGGTATAGAAACTGTGATCAATACCTTACAACAACGATATCGTATTTTGAAAATGAGATCACAAGTCAAGAAGCTAGTGAAATCCTGCATTAGATGTCGTGAACTAAGAGCAAAACCAACTATAGCGCAAATGGGAAACCTGCCACCAGAAAGAACTACTCCGTACACCTATCCTTTCAACTATACAGGTATTGATTATTTTGGACCATTGATGGTAAAAGTAGGACGTCATTTGGAGAAACGCTGGGTTGTACTCTTCACATGCATGACCAGTCGAGCAATTCATTTGGAGGTAGTACCGGCGTTGGACACAAACTGTTGTATCATGGCAATTAGATGTTTTATGGCTTTCCGTGGTGTACCAAAAAAGATACTAACGGATAATGGGACGAATTTCACTGGTGCGAATAAGGAACTGAAAAAACTAGTACAAGAATTGGATCAACCGTCGATCGAAGAAACACTTAGTAATAGAGGAATTGAGTGGCAGTTCATACCACCTGGTGCCCCACATTTTGGTGGTTGTTGGGAACGATTAATACGAACAGTAAAGACTGCTTTGAATGTTATGCTAAAAGAAAGGAATCCTACCGATTTAATTTTACGGACAACGCTGTGTGAAGTAATGAACGTAGTAAACAATCGCCCATTAACACATATATCAGATGACCCTCAAGATCCTGAGCCAATAACACCTAACATGCTACTTCTTGGTCGTAACAATTTCATGCAGTATGATCATGATTTCAATGAAAACGACTTGGATTGCAGAGCGGCATATAAACATGCTCAAATATATGCCGACAGATTTTGGCGAAAATGGGTTTCTGCATATCGTCCTGAATTATTGAGACGACAAAGATGGCACGACAACCGTAATTATTATGAATATAAACCCGGAGATTTGGTAATGATCGTTGATGAGACAATGCATCGAGGATGTTGGCCTAAGGGTCTAATTGAGACAGTGACTCATGGACCGGATGGAAAAATTCGAACTGTTTTAGTGCGAACTTCAAGATCTAGATTCACCAGACCAGTTAGTAAAATAGTTCTACTCAAGGCCAATTCTGTCGTGGCCCCGGAGAATGTTACCGATAGCAACGAGGTTGTGATCAAGAACAACAATTCAACGTAGGTGGCCCTGGAACAGAGTGGAAAAACAACTTGTCATTGTTAGTCAAACTATTACGCAAGAAACATCAAACTTATTTCATCTTCACCAATTCAAACGAAACTGTATACTACAAGCATCTGAGTAGAATTCAAGCCTCGAAACCATCAGCAAAAACCTACGATTCCCACTGCAACATCCCTGGTTGCGATACTTGGTCCATCTCCCGGCAGGTACGACCCCAAGTTCCCCGCGGCAACATCCCTGGTTGCTGACATTTGGTCCGTCTCCCGGCAGGTACGACCCCAAGTTCCCCGCGGCAACATCCCTGGTTGCTGACATTTGGTCCGTCTCCCGGCAGGTACGACTCCAAGTTCCCCGCGGCAACATCCCTGGTTGCTGACATTTGGTCCGTCTCCCGGCAGGTACGACTCCAAGTTCCCCGCGGCAACATCCCTGGTTGCTGACATTTGGTCCGTCTCCCGGCAGGTACGACCCCAAGTTCCCCGCGGCAACATCCCTGGTTGCTGACATTTGGTCCGTCTCCCGGCAGGTACGACTCCAAGTTCCCCGCGGCAACATCCCTGGTTGCTGACATTTGGTCCGTCTCCCGGCAGGTACGACCCCAAGTTCCCCGCGGCAACATCCCTGGTTGCTGACATTTGGTCCGTCTCCCGGCAGGTACGACCCCAAGTTCCCCGCGGCAACATCCCTGGTTGCTGACATTTGGTCCGTCTCCCGGCAGGTACGACCCCAAGTTCCCCGCGGCAACATCCCTGGTTGCTGACATTTGGTCCGTCTCCCGGCAGGTACGACTCCAAGTTCCCCGCGGCAACATCCCTGGTTGCTGACATTTGGTCCGTCTCCCGGCAGGTACGACCCCAAGTTCCCCGCGGCAACATCCCTGGTTGCTGACATTTGGACCGTCTCCCGGCAGGTACGACCCCAAGTTCCCCGCGGCAACATCCCTGGTTGCTGACATTTGGTCCGTCTCCCGGCAGGTACGACCCCAAGTTCCCCGCGGCAACATCCCTGGTTGCTGACATTTGGTCCGTCTCCCGGCAGGTACGACTCCAAGTTCCCCGCGGCAACATCCCTGGTTGCTGACAATTGGAATTCAGTAGTTCAATACAAGGTTTGATATTAATTACTGACTGAAACGTAAGGGTAATCTAATGAAAACCAGTTTGATATACAGTAGCGCTCAAAAGTAATTTGGAAAGCAGTTTTAAATAAACACATTTTCTGTTTAAGTTACATAACTTCAGTTTCCAGTTTCATATAGGCTAAATTGTATAACTTTTGCTGTTGATACCATAAAAACCAAGTTTACAACAAAAAAAGTGAAAAACAAAATAAAAATGTTTGATTGCATTGATGAAGATAACAGTAACGAGTTAGGGTACAATATATTTAATAATAAATTGAACGGCAATTTCGTTATATTAGAGGATTGTTTTTTAATTATTCGTTGTTAAGAAATAGATTTTAATTAAAATGATCAACAATATATATTAATTTTAAATTTATCTTCGTCATTACTATCCAAATTGAAATCCATTTAGCAATCAGTGGCCAGATATAGAAAAGATTACACTTGTAATATTTCGAATATTTAGAAAATTTTAGCGATACACATGACATTATTCATTTCCATCAATACTTCAGCTGATTTTCATTATCGTTCATCATACTGAAATAATCCTTCATAACCTATAAATAAGAAAAATAAACTTTCTTCAAGTTACCGAGTCATTAAGAAAATTGAATGATAACACTGAGCCTGTCCTTATTAATATTCAAGCTATTCCATCAAGAGCAATGATATATCAGAACAAATCGATGAGTTGATTGGGTAGAGATCTCCTGCAACATTGAATGCATAATTCCCGGAATAAATATCTTATTTTAATGCAATATTTGCCAAAAGAGCATATAATCTTGTAGCAATAAAGCCCCAACAGAATATATGAATAAAACTAATAGTTGACTTCATGTCTAGTTCACAAATGGGAAAACAATATTCTTCAAGTCTGTAAAGCATTGATTTTTAACTTATTTATTGAACTTTTTGTTCTGTTTATTTATAAATTTATTAATTTAGACATGAATATTTACAATATAATATTCACATAATTATTCAAAGCTGTTTGATTGCATTTATCAAAAAAAAATCTGAAATTTCATTGATTTTTTTCAATCTTGTCATATGAATGTTTGGAAGCCAAATCATCATTTTATAACACAAGTTTATAAGTCAAACAAAAAATAAGAAGTTTCATAAACAAATATTGTGTTCCATTTTTTTAGCACCTCTCTTTTTACCGAAATAATTCGAAATGCTACGTCCACTAGCTAGGACCCCTCCCCCCCCTCGCCACACATCGTCACAAATTCGTGAAGACCCCCCTCCCCTCTAAAAAGCTACGTCATTTATGGACGACCCCTATGGAGATTACTATGGAAAACACCAACCTTTTGTGTTCAGTCCTCTATCTCTTCGTCATAATATTTTAAAGAAAAGTGAACGTACTCTTCTCATGTGAAATCCTTTTAGCTACAACTTTGCCGAAGACCACATTTTGATTAGACGTCAGTATAAATTGCTATTCATGATCATAAACTGGGTTTGCATTTTGTATCCCGAGCAGAAGAAAATAACTACTGAATACCAAATTGAGGTATTCCATACCAGATAATTTCCAATACTTACAACCTGAATGAGCCCTGCATAAGAGGTAAAATACCTCAAATAATAAATTCAACACATTCTACAAATACCAAGCTGATAATTCGATCAGGTATTGTAATAAGCATAAGCATAAGCATAGATGACCGTACAATTCGTAGTTGCTACTCCGTGATTGACCAGAACAATCGAAGTTGCACAGGGAATTAATGAATGGGGCTTGGGATTAGCTTACCATTCTTCAATGTGCACAAATCGAGAGCTCAAATGTAAAAGTCAATAACGGCGCCGGCCACGTCCTTACGGTCATTGGGGAAGGGAAGGAATGTTAGTGTGACTACCGTTGTTAGTAGACACCGAGATCACCTCTGCATCTCCACGGTTGTCATGGAAAGGATATTGGGTTAGTGGGATAGGGTAGAGATCTGGGAGTCACCAATGTTTGGTGATGCGATCCATGATATAATCACGCCTAACCGGATTCACGAAATAATTCGATAATCGTATTGTACGTCGAACAAGTGCTCGTCACTCGCCCACGCAGGAGCAAGCGACGCGATCAATAGATCAAACACTACTAACGATCCGCGGCGCTTTTTCATTTCTCTGAGCGAACGACGCGCGACAAATTTGATCCTGCCCTCATCGCTCGCCCCCGCAGGAGCAAGCAGTCCTCAATAGCTAACGAATGCCAAAATGAAGAATTTTTAATTGTTTTAAACATTTTTTTCAAATACCATTATAATACCAAAATGAGGTATTGATAACTGAACAATACATTATTGTGGTATGCATAAGTTATTGTGAGTTATTCTTTCCTCCTCGGGATGCTGAACCTACTGCTCGGCTGGCAACAATGGTACTCCTTGCGGGTAGAATAGATCAAAGTAATTCAGGCTACTATGTTCTACAGCAAAAAAAAACAGTATTGCTCTGAAAGTAATTGAATGATCATCTCAACATGTTTAGACTTTGTTATCAATAATAACAAATTATCCTTACGTCCCATCAAAATGTGGTCTTCGGCAAAGTTGTGGCTGGGAAGATTTCACATGAGAAGAGTTTGTTCACTTTTCCACTTATTGTGACGAGCAGTTAGAGAACTGAACATAAATACCTTTTCCATAGTAATTTCCATATAAACTTCAAATGACATGTGCACAACAAAAGCTCTTCTAAATCACCAAATCACTTCAAATTTTGGGAGAATGATTTTCATCATAATTGACATCGTTTAAGCATAGGGGAGCAAAAACTTCAAAACTTGCATCAGTCTAATCGGACTTACAAAATGCACCAAAGCCGTTTGTCCGTACAAAGTAGTCAACTTCATTTATATCTTCGCAGTTTCTCAACCGATTCTTTTCATTTTTCTTTTTGGCGCACAAAAAATTATATCAATTTTTTTATGATTATTGAATAACTTATGAGGAAACTATTGATTCAAAAAATACAAATAGAATGGATTTTGACAAAAAATGCACCAAAACACAAAGTGATGTAGCAGAAAAATTACGCGTCAAATCATCTTCGTGTCTTCAGCGCATTTGTTCATTGAGTGACAAGCAGTGAATGAAATTATCGCGGAAATGAGATGAAATAGGCATTTTTCAAGCAACCCGACAATTAGTTGCCGCCTTTATCTGCGAGAAACAGATTTCGTGAACTGCTATAATTGTTGATCATTGTACTGATGAAAAGCCAAGATCGATCCGATCATATGCAATGATCCAATATCGGCTCTAAGCTTATCGCGATAATTATCACAAGGGAAACAATAAAAATGTTTGCAGCGGACGGGGCTCGAACCAATGCTCATGAGCAACAACGTTTTCAAAACGCGCTCGCACCATTACCACTCAACCACGCCAGCTGAACGAAGGGGGAGAGACATTTGGTATATAAAAGCTACATGCGGAAGCGAAGGACACTCAAAACGACGAAACAAGAGAAGAAAAGAAGGAAGCCAACTTTTCGTTGCTGGTGATAATAAAATTCGGTGCTGCAGATCTCGTGAGAGCACACTCTCGCAGTGCTGGACGGGTAGGATATTAGCGCACGTCTCTTTTCTCCGAAAAATCGGCTTGAGCGATAGGCTTATGATTATTGCCGTGGCCGATAATTTCACTCCCTGGTGATAAGGACCATGTGGTTTGCATTTGTTCCATCGTGTTAAGATGTGATGAGTGAGAACCTGAATTTTTCAAAGTATTGCAGTGAATGGTGCTGATACAAACCGATACCGATACCGATACCGATACCGATTCCCTAGACGGATTTTGCATTGTTTAATACGATTTTTATACTTCTTAACACTTCAGTCGACGCGCTGTTGTATTTTGTACAACAGTGGTGAAAAAACTTCGCTTATCGTACACAGCTTCAGCTTGGTGCTTCGAACGGTGGCAAACCGCGCGACGACTGAAGGGTTAATCGGCTATTTGAAAACGCAATGAAATTATTACTTACCATTGCCTACATTCGAATGCATTCGCACCTATTTTCATTTTGGTCGTAATCATTTTTGATTCGTCCCACAACTGACGGCTCCCTTTGATATAGTGAGTGGTCCAAATACATATTATAACATTTTTTAAATATATTTTTAATTTAATTAAGATGGATAAATTACGAGTAATGCCTTTAGTTCGAGCCTGGGGTTTGGTATCGTTTTGAGCGAAGCGACTTTGGTCTAAGAACTAACGAATGCTTCTTGCACGACTCCTCCATAAGCTAAATGGAAGTACGCCACGCAAGAGTATACTGCCCCAGTGGCGTCGAAGGAGACGTAAACTTGTAGATTATCTAGGTTCTTTGAAAATGAATGTCGAAAGTAGCATTGTGGTATGCGCACAGAATCCAGCTCCAAGAACAGGCCAGTCCATTGTCACCAACGCGTGTAGAGATCCTGGTCTATCGGTTCGTTCAACTCTATTCCTCTGGACCAAATGTCTTGGATCAAGATTTTTCCGTGGATCAAAAAGATGGAGATCAATTCAAGAGGATCGAACAAACGCATTACAGCTTTGAGAACAAAATAGGGGGGTCCGTAGCCTTAAGGTAACGCTTTCGCTTCATAAGCGGAAGGTCATGGGTTAAATTTCCAGCCCCTCCACAAAAAACCCGTCCACCCACCAGAAGAAGCCGCATGGAGGACCGTGCTTTGGAGAGCACATCCATCCTCCGTCAGTAAAAGATAGATGGTGACTGAGACAAACTGACCCTCTTCGAAGGCAACTAGCCTCAAAACGACTCAGGAACACGGCAAATATGAACCACCGCAAGAGCAATGGACTATGGCTAATGAAAATCGAATGGACTAACAGCAGAGTACTCTCCTACCTGCTCGGTGTGAGAGTAAAAAAGTAGAAGTAGATGTGAATATAGATTAATTAAAAATAGATCGTATCGGTTAAAGCAGATACAGATGAACTGATTCCGGCATAGTAGTGGCGGCCACGACTTTAATAAAAAAAAACTTTGCGAACTTTACTTTTGGATAGGCTATGTTGCTCCTCTAAAACCCGCGCGAGAGCATCCTTTAAAGCGAACGAATACACGCACACATCCTCCTTCGGAAGCCATTTTATTCCCAATACCGAATCGGATATGTCACCTCGTTCTAGCGACAGATTATTTACTGTTTCTTCTTCAAATTCTCAGACACCGCGCAATGCGTCTGCTTCGTTAGACAGAAAATGCCACAGTGTGAAGCCTCCTCTGGAACGCAATAATTTGACTATAAGTGGTCAACGAACATTGCTTCATTTATTGTCTAAAAACTGTAAATAGTCGTCCACGTAGTGGCTGAATATTCCAGGGCACAAATCTAGAGAACCTGACAAACGTTCACGTTGAAAATTTGTTCGATTGGTTACCACCAGCGAGTCACCAGAGAGTTAAATTTTCAGCACAACCGGTTGTCTGGTTCTCTAGATCTGTGCTCTTGAAAGGTAACGAGGGACCCCGTGTCGTCACAATTGGACATAGAGAAAACTGACCTTCGACACTTTTAATGGAAATCGTTCAAGGAGTCTAGAAATAATATTTTTGTTGAATACAGTGTTGTCAAAAGTACATACTTTCCATTCGAAAACTATGAATCGATTTTTTCGTAGTATGAGTATTTTTTGTCTCAAAAAAATTAGATTCCATCGTGTTTATCAGATATTTTACAGTCGAAAACACTCAACTCCTCGAGGTAATTTGTAAATAATTTGAGCCAATCTTGAGAAATTGCATTTTAAGTTAAAAAGTTCGATAAAAATACAAAACCATCTTGGATTCCGACGAAAAATGTAATGCTCAATGCAAAATAAGGTATGCTGGGCTGATTAAGAACGAAACAAACAAAAGACGATAAGAAAAATCATAACTGTGTTGAATGGCTATTTCACATCTTCAAAAGGCATACAGAGGATGAACCGAAATGTTTGAATTTTTCCGAAATCGAAACCACAAAACCGCACAAATCGATTACAATTCGATTCATCAATTCAGAAATTATGCCAAATCAATTCAGCAGAACGGCACTTCAGTTGATGCTCCTTTTTGATCATTCAGCTAAGCCGTCGGTCGTGTATTGACCAGCCCACACCTCTCGCTCGATGCGTTAATAATTCAGTATTCCGATTCCTATTTCATTCCAGCCCGTCATGGTGGATTGGATGCGTCACAGTCTCAGCAGTCGCAACAGTCCCGAAGCAGTGCCACATCAAATCCCAGCGAGGTCAAAAATCAAATATCCGTTCCCCAGAAGCGTGGAGGTAAACTTTGTTCGCAGCATTTCAACCCAATTACATTTCCGATAAACAATCGATACCACGGTGGTTCTGCGGTCTGTTTTCTGCACACGTTACACACACATTTTCACCAAAATACGTCTTAGCTACACGAGTATTTCTTTACTTAGGTTTAACGAAACGACTGCGTTTGTTTTTTTTTATAATATAAAAAAAAAATAGGATGGCCCATTTTTCTATGAAAATAAAACCGCAACAAGCTTGAAGGTTGTAAGATGGCAAAAATTCAGCTTTGGTAGGGCTTAAAAAAAACTCTAAATAAATATCTGTTAAAACTTAGACTCAGTTTTGGTTTGGTTTGTAGATAAAAATTCTTTATTTCGTCTGTCAGGTCATTATTGGTAGTCAATGTTCGATAGCGATGTAAATAATCCAATGTTTATAATTCAATATGATTCACATGATAATCCAATAGCATTACTCGCAACACTGAATTCAAGTGAGAATATTTATGAACCTATCTGCAGCAGAACATTTATAGCGCCCGCATACAACCTCGTATGCAAGTTCCCGTTGGATCTCGTTTGGGCATTATTGGAATAACATGACATACGTCATCAATCCTTCAATGCTGGATTGTTATTATTTTGATCGAATCTGATCATCGCGATCTCCTCGCGAATAGTTCCGCGATATTTCAACATTTCCCCTCAATCCGGACATTAAGGATGTTCAGCAGTTTCCTATGTTGAGCAGCTGGAAGTCCTTTGGTGAATGCATCAGCTGGTTGATCCACCGTCGAGATATATTCTATCTTTAGCTTCTTGCTCCTGACGAGTTCCCGGATGAACATGAACTTCAAATCAAGGTGTTTCATTCGTTGGTGACTTCGAGGTTCTTCAGTGAAGTTTATGCATGGAATGTTGTCTTCCATGATTATGAATGGAGAACTTTCTATGCCCAGTTCATTCAGAAGGTTTGTTAACCACAATCCTTCTTTAGCAGCTTGACAGAGTGAAATTAATTCAGCTTCTGTTGACGACAAACTAACCGTTTGTTGTCTTTTGGTTGACCAAGACACAAGATTGCCGAAAACAAGAAACGAATTTCCAGAAATTGATTTTCGATCATCGATGTCGTTGGCAAAATCGGCATCAGCAAAACCCAATAAAACGTTTGAGTGTTCTCTATTGCTGAATACGATTTTTGTGTTCATGGTTCCTCGCAAATAACACAAAATGCGTTTCAATCCTGTCCAATGTGCATTTGAAGGGGAAGCTTGGTATTTGCTTAGGATATTTACTGCAGCACTGATATCAGGGCGTGATACTAATGCTAGATATTGCAAGCAGCCAAGCAATTCTTTGAATGGATGTGATGTTAATTCATCATCATTTGACTTGACCCATCGTACATTCGGATCTAGTGGAGTGCTAACTGGTTTTGATTCGGACATTCCAAATCTTTTTAGGATTTTCTCTGCATAACCTGCTTGAGATATTTCCATGATTTGGTTCTGATAATCTCGGTGTATGTCCATACCCAAAAAGTGTTTCACTTCTTTTAAATCTTTCATTTGGAATAGCTTCCCAAGTTCAGATTTTATCCAGTTTAGTTGTGATTCCTGTTTTCCAAGAATGAGTATATCGTCTACATATAAAATCAAAATCAAATCTTTTGCTCGAGACGTATACACACAACAGTCACTCTTTAATGGAATAAAACCCAGCTTTTTAATTTCGTCATCGAATTTCCTGTTCCAAGATCTACTAGCTTGTTTTAAACCGTACAAACTTTTCTGTAGACGTACGATTTGAGAATTACCTATCTCATCGTTTGGAAGCTTCATGAAGATCGTTTCCTCTAAATCTCCATAAAGAAAAGCTGTCTTAACATCCATTTGATGAATAAAAAGTCCATTCTTATTTGCGACTGACAAAATTGTCCTAACGCTTTCCATTCTGGCTACTGGAGCAAAAGTATCCTGGTAATCAAAACCAGGTCTCTGTGAGCAACCTTTTGCAACTAGCCGTGCTTTATAGCGGCCATCGTCTTTCACCGAAAAAACCCATTTCGAATGAATAGCTTTTTGGTTCCTCGGTAAACAGTTGACCACTGTCCAGGTTTTATTTTCATGAAGAGAATTTAATTCTTCATCGATGGCAATTTTCCAATTCTCCCAGTCCTCCCGTTTCTTCAATTCGGCTACTGTTTCTGGGGCATCTTCATCGAATGTTGCAGAAGCTATCTTGGCAGAACTCGGTTGGAATCTTTGGGGAACTTTTCTTTTCCGTGTACCACGTCTTAGCTCTGATTGCTGCTCATCGATGCCCTCATCCTCCTCAGCATCCGCGAAAACCTCATCAGACGTCTCGATTATTACAACTTCTTCTGCTTCCACTTCTTCCTCAGGCTCAGGAAGTCGAATCACCTCTTCTCCATCATCTTTGTTTGTTTTGCTCTAATCTTCGTTGCAGATTGAAATTTCTTCCTCCTTATCTTCATTTTCGCAGTGTTTCTGCTCCCTCACAACAATTGGTAGATGAACATCTTCGGTTGTTGTATTACTGCGAACAATTGATTCATCAAAGACAACGTTTCTGGATATTTCAATTACTCGGTTGTTTTTATTCCACAACCGATATCCGTTATTCGCATAACCTACGAATGTCAATCGTTTTGTCTTCGAATCAAGCTTGTGACGTTTCTCTTTCGGAATTTGCTTGTAAGCATGGCTACCAAACATCTTTAGATTACTAAGGTCTGGTTTCCTGCCATTCCACATTTCAAAAGGCGTCTTGAGTTCAACAAGAGCATTTGTCGGAGACCTGTTAGTGACGTAAGCAGCCACATACAATGCTTCTCCCCACATTTCTTTCGAAAGTTCACTTTGATGGAGTAAAGCTCGAACCTTCTCCATTAGCGTTCGATTTATCCTTTCACTTACTCCGTTCTGCTGAGGAGTATAAGGAACGGTAAAAATCATTCTGATACCTTTATTCCTACAGTAGTCTTGGAAATCTTTGCCAAGATATTCTCTACCGTTATCGCAACGCATTTTAGACAACTTTTGACCAAAGTGAGCTGTTGCCATTGCTTCGTATTCTTTAAAACGATCGAATACGTCACTTTTTCTTTTAATGAGATAAACAACAGTGAAATGGGTAAAATCATCGGTAAAGGTGACGAAATACCGATACCCATCGTAGGTGGATTGCTCCATATACCCGCATACATCTGTATGCACTAATTCAAGTGGCCGACTTGATCTGGGTAATTGCATAGAAAGAAACTTCTTGCATGATTGTTTGCCTGCTAAACAACTCTCGCAAACTTCATACTGTTTGACTAAATCATTTGATGAAATATCTATTCCATCAACCATATTGTTTTTGAGCAGTTTTTCAAGCCCCGAAAAACTAAGATGACCGAGCCGTTTATGCCAATCGGTTAGACTTACCTTCCTTTGACTAAACAACGCTGCTAGGTCGACAGTATGTTCCAAAAACATATCAACGCAATACAAACCATTTTTATCTTTCCCCTCAGCGATAACCTCGCCTTTATCTTCAATTCGAACCTCTTTATCCTGAAAAGTGACCCTTTTCCCCATGGAATTAATCTTTCTGACTGAAAGGAGGTTTTCTTCGAGATTGGGAATGAAAAGAACATCGTACAATTCAATACGTTTTATTTTGTTCAAGCCAACAACCGATTTCAATGTTACCTTTCCTTTCTTCACAGCCTGTAGGGTCTCCCCCGACTTTGCTGTGCTGATGGTAACCGGTGTTGCCAGCTTCACCGCTCTCTGTAACAATTTTTCGTCGTTCACCATGTGGCTTGAAGCTCCAGAGTCCACAGCAAACGATACCTTCCGAGATTCCTTCTTCTTTTCTCCTGCTAGCATCGCATGACCTTGGTGATGAACAAACCGCTTCTTCTTCTTCTTTAGCGCCGGGCATTTATTTTTGTAGTGTCCTGGCTTTCCACACCCAAAACACTCAATTACTCTTCTGGTCGTTTTTAGCGCCACGTCTGGCACCACTGGCTCATCATCGACCTCCATCGTCTCGCTTTGCTCCGCATCCAACAGCATTCGTTTTATCTCCACTAACGGCTTCTTGCAGAGTTCATCGCACGGCAAAACGGTCAATGCTCCCTTGACGTGCTGATATCGCTTCGGTATGGCTATCATCAGAGCGGCCATCTTCTCCGATTGATCCATTCGAGTACCCATCCGATCTAGCTCCCGGATTGTCGACTCGTACTCGTCGAACAAGGCCGAAATAGAAGTATGTTTTCTATTTTTGATCGAAAACAATCGATCACGCATGGCAATCATAACGCCCGTTCCAACTTTTTGGTAGGTTTTCACCAATAGATCCATAGCCTCCTTTGCGTATGAGACTCCGATTAGCTTGTTAAGGACGTCATTGTTCACCCACATAACAATTTCATCCAGAGCGTTCATGTCGTCGTTGATTCTCTTACGCAGCTTTGCCTTTCTCACTTCCTCTTGGGCTTCCGAATTACCCGCCACGGGAGTGGCGTATTCTTCTTCGTACGGAGTACGAACCAACGTATGGATGAGGTCCATCATAGAGAGGTGGTGCTCCATCCTCCACTTCCATGCCGCAAACATCCTCTCCGACCCATCGAAGATATGGGCACGGTCTCGTACAGCAACGGCGGTATACGGCAGCTGCCGTTCGAAGGCTCCTCTCTCGGTCCGATTCTCAACCTCCTGTCGCTGGTTTGCAGGTTGACCACCTGCCTTGACTTCGACATCGTTCACAGACATCTTTCGATTTCTTCAAAAAAAACTTGATCGTTGAAGAAAAATAAATCTTGCTCAGTTGACTACTGGGCCCATAACCTGTTAAAACTTAGACTCAGTTTTGGTTTGGTTTGTAGATAAAAATTCTTTATTTCGTCTGTCAGGTCATTATTGGTAGTCAATGTTCGATAGCGATGTAAATAATCCAATGTTTATAATTCAATATGATTCACATGATAATCCAATAGCATTACTCGCAACACTGAATTCAAGTGAGAATATTTATGAACCTATCTGCAGCAGAACATTTATAGCGCCCGCATACAACCTCGTATGCAAGTTCCCGTTGGATCTCGTTTGGGCATTATTGGAATAACATGACATACGTCATCAATCCTTCAATGCTGGATTGTTATTATTTTGATCGAATCTGATCATCGCGATCTCCTCGCGAATAGTTCCGCGATATTTCAACAATATCTATGAAAGTTCTTTATAGAAATAGTGAGTTGCATGCTTGATTCTAATGGGGATACTAATGCATAGCACTGAACCAATTTTGACTTTAACAATGAGCTTATGGTAAACTTGTTAACGGTTTATGGTTGTATTCAGTGCGAGTAAGGCGCTGGCTGACATAGCTCTGGACTTAGTATTGATTGGTGTCTAAAATATAAAAATGTTGTTAAGTCCCTCACTCACGTTCATAATTTGAATTGAAAATGAAAATTGAACAAAAACAAGTTACGATATATCGAGGTTACGTTACATCGAAGTATGACTGTAATTGATTTACGGTGGCTTATCTGTCATAGTCTGACAGAGAAACGTAAGCGCCATTTCAATTTCCATAACATATCTGCAAATAGGTAACACGAGGTTGTAAAAACTAATGCGTTATAATTCTCACATGTACGGGATGGTTTGTGTGTGATTATCAAAAAAGTGTTGAAAATTGAAATGGACTTAACGTCACGTTTCAACAATTTGAATAGTGTTTTTCACTCAAATCTTTCTTTCGGAGTAATTGACAAGCTGCGTTTTGTCCCAACCTCAGGCACTTTTATAAAAGAACAAAACTTCCAATTATGTTTGTCACGTTCTTTGAAGTACTGTTAAATAGTATGTTCACTTCATCTTCATGATATCTTGAAAAAAGACTATTCAAGTATCATACAAAAATTAAACAAAAATATTTTGAGATTTTGGCTATTTTTCATCCTGGCGTAGTGTATGTCCGATAATGTAAGTAATCGTAACATACATTTTTTTCGTCCCCCTCATACAAATTTTAAGCTTTTTGAGTCTCCTATTATACTTGATGAATCCCGTTCATATTTTAATAGTAGCTCCCGAGAGTCTTAGTTTATAAAATTGGGGGAATGATCCGAGATTTTTACACTATGATGTTCATAAGCCATCCTAACGTATATTCAGAAAATCATTTTTCGAGCAAAGCACCTCATTTCAATTCAACAGTTACTGTTCAGGAGCACCGTGATAGGGTATTCTCGCATTGCTTACTTATTGCTTGCTTGATTTTCGACTTCCAGTAAATCCGTTGTTGTACACCGATTTCGACTATTCGGGCAATTCGATCCCCCATGGGGGCATGTGGGACGACCTGAACGCAATGCCATCGTCGTCGTCGGCCTTCGGCAGAGCACCCCTCACCGCCGCCGCCACACTCTTCCCCGACCAGCTGCCCGACAACCGGATGCGGAATTACGACCTCTTGGCAAGCTTACTCGGTCCACCGCCCCCGCCGACGCAAGGCTTCTACAGCGACCCGGTCACTCCATCAGTCAGCTTCCCGTACGTGTTCGGTCGTCACGGATTTGGCGATAGGAGCAAACGAATGGCCAGCAGCACAATCGAACGGAACCCATTGCGGTCGCTAAGGTAAGTGCTTCATTTGAACGCAGATGCCATTTGGATGCTTAGGGTTTTTTTGGGAACAGATTTCGTATGACATATCGATGCAGCAGTATTTCCACTTTCCAGTCATTTTACGCAAATCAACAACATTATGGATTTCATCCAATTATTTGAATGGCACCCAACGATTCGATCTGATAGGAACATTAAAGACGCTTACAACAGATTTCATACGCTTAACAAACCCTTGAGGAATTCAATTTACTACTAAGATACTCTGCGTTCATAATGTTCTCGAAACTTTCAGAAGTTTTCAACATCTATTATCAAATATTCAAAAATAGACTTTGACATTTAGATTCATTGCAAAAATTCTTGCACGAATGAAAGCATCCTGCAACTGTTTCTTTATTGGAGGTTTGTTTTAGCATGGTTCATTTAATGACGTAACTCGTAACTACAAATAAGCAAATTTTCAAGTAAAATAATTATTTTCAATAGATTTAAGATCAAATTTCATACACATTCTTCGTCTCATCTTAGCATAGTATATCATATCCTCTTCGAAACAAAGTAGCACAATTGTGCTGAACATTTATTTTATGAACCGGCTCATGCAGACGTGAATTTAAATAAAATTTCTCTTCGTCTTCAATTTTCCATATCCAATGAGTTACGCTAAAAACTCATGGAGAATAGAATTTGTACTTTGCAAGGGAAAATCGATCATTAAGGTGAAAAATCGTCCATATGAACTGCCCATGGTCGCATAGTCGACGTAAACGCCAATCTATCTATCTTCTTCTATATAAATAAAAATGGAATAGTGTTTGTATGTCACGAAATAGCTTGAGAACGGATGAACGGATTGGTTTCAGTTTTCCACTATTGCACTCGACAAGGGATGCGACGTGATCGTGTGACGAAAAAGTTTGGGAAAGCCTCCGGAATAATCGGGACAATGATAGACAACTTTTGTGTCATTTTGTATGGTGGATTATACGACGTTTTACAACAGCCTACTTGATGACGAGACAAAGTTTGCCGGGACCACTAGTCTGAAATAAAATTAATTTTATCATTGCAAATTCTGAAATTCCTGTAAAATGAGCTTAGTTTGTGAACATCCAGGAACGTTAGCTAAAATCTACATAAGTTCATAAATCATTTGAAAGCAAACAGAGCAAACATTCCGCAGAACATGTCTATTAAATTCATAGCATCTTTGCTTCGACTTGTAAGGCAAAGTATAACGCAACATGTTACATTGAAAATGTATTACAGAATGTATTACGATTCTTTCAAATTTATTTAAAATTTAAAAAAATATAATATTTAGTATTAGTCAAATGCAAACCTTTGCCCTATAGTGGGGCAAAACATTTCACTTAATAAACGACAAGGTTATGTGACGTGATTGGTGGTCTAATGGCTATCGCTTCTGTTTCATAAGCAGAAAGTTATGGGTTCAATCCCAGGCCCGTCCCTTTCCTCGTAGTTTGTAGTTGCATCTTTCACTCGATTCTATCTTCCTTTCTTAATCTATCACAGTTCATAGCATTTGCTAGAACTAGAGACAGACAAAAAAATCAACTCCCTACGCTTCTATTCTTCCATTATTATAGCACATTTGTTTACGCCTGATATGTAGGCAGTCTGCTAACCAAACAACCTCTCTGCCATAAAATTACCACCCGCATGAACTGGCGTAGATGCTGTAGTATATAAGGTCTACAGTGTTACCAGTAAATGCAACATCAATTCCTCCTCCTTCCACTCATTGGTGTGCATTCTGACGTGGTAGGCGTCGTTGTTGCCTAAAGTAGAAAATCACCAGCACTTACACACTGAGGGTGTCTGCTAGTCCCAAGCAGCCATCTGTTTGGTTCCTTGTGTAAGTGCAGCTGATCAGGCGATACTGGAGTGGCAGCCACGGGCGACCAATAAAGCTTAAGCTCAATAAACGACAAGGTTATGATGTGTAAATGAGTTATGATCAGTGTAGATAGACTCACTCAGCAAACTCATAAGAGATCTGCTTCGCAAATCTCACGCTTGACATTTTGATGCAAAATCACTCAATGAACTCAAAGCGTAAAAAATGATTCATTCGCACAACCCGTCAAAAACTCGTGAAACCCGAATGTTGTTGTTTAAGTTAGAAAGGATTACTATAATTTTACCAGACTAACAAGAAATGATTGCCGTGTGTGAGTAAACAGTGGAAATATGAAACAATGAGTCAAAACGGTGAGCCAACTCATCCATGATTTTTTGACTGCTGAGTTGCGTGGTGTAACTAATGGGTTGATCCCTGTCCAGCACAGGTGAGACTCCCTTCTCTTCCATTGCCTCAGGGTCGGCCTACACGCTTGACTATCAAGACCAAGAAAACACTAGATTACTATTACCGAACATAAACCCACTTTATTCCGATATTTGCACAAAAGGTATCTTTATTACTCCCACTTTCTTAACGCTATCTCCTACCTTACTTATTCTCTTCTTCTTCACTATTGGCGGGCCCCTTCTTCTCGTGCTGCTACTTCACCTCTTCTCCTTCCTGATCGGCTCGCCTCTATTTCTCGCTCTGGCTGGACGGTCGGCGGGTACTTCACCTTCTTCTTCTCGATCTCGTTTGGGGTGGAAGGCCGGCTGGCACTACTCCCCTTCACACTGCCCTTCGACTCCTTGACTTCAAGCCGTTTACAAGATGGCCGCGCCTTGGTCGCATCTAACGGCTCACCATGGCCTTCTACGGAGCGGCACACGGTTCTACTCTGGGCCAACTCCTAGGTATGGCCAATTCGAGATGACCACGATACCCTTTCCGGCGACGTCGGGAACACAGGTGAACTACGGGGTCCTGTTGGAGAAGGTGGCGATGGTGTGGTGGGTTTTGGCGGTTAGTGATGGGGTTCTAGTTTTGATGGGATAGTAGTTTACCTGGATCTATATCTTTCTTCACTTCTACCACTTTACACTATCTTTAACAATGGTCTTGTAAAACTCTTGGACTTAAGCATTCAACTTATATGCACGTCCTTATCTTCTAATTGCTGCAGACTTAATGATCTTTACGATGGCGGTTACTTATCGACGAACTTTACAGCCCAAATAGGAAGTTCAAAACTTGAATTGTGTTCATGAATATGGCATGCAGAAATTCACAAGAAAATTATAACCATTTGTACGAGAATGCAAACTTCAAACTCTGAGCGCTATTTTCTCTATTCCTGCTTATTCCATAAGAAACAGTTATGCCTTTATGGGCAGTTAAGTAGTGTTTTCAGTTATCAGTTTTACATTTCTATACTGTAATGCACTTTAAAAACACAGAAAGAAAAATCCATGTAAATTTCAGCGTAAAATCATGCACATAAAGGGAATGCTAGCTTTGTTGCATTGTACATGGATATTTCTATCTGTGAATATTACATACAGGATTAATTAAGGCGAGAAAACCTAGAAAAAAAGCATATCAGAAATATTTTAACACCAAATCGATTTCAGCATGTTACTGTAAAGCGATTATGTTTTACTATCTGAAACATGGAAGGCATCTTCAATAATAAAAGAGGACGGATCGTTTAGAATACTGGCTAGGCTATCAAAAACAGCTTCAAGATACGAAACAATATACTTTTGTTTGAAGATAACTCTTCCACTTGACAGAAACATAGGAAATGACAAATGTTCCTTACGAAATACAGTTAATTTATTTTCTTTTTGTGTTGCTTATTTCATCCTTTTTAGATTCTTTGGCATTGATTTATATTTTAAATTGAAGTAGAGTAATTTACCCATTATTACGGTATACGAAATAAACCCTCAGTATTATTCGAAAACTATGTTTGCTATGGATATTTTTGATGGTGGTAAAAGCATATAATATACCCTAGCTTAAACAAATGAATGCTTTCAAAATTAAAGGATTTTGAGAACAATTTTAAATTATGCATCAAGAAAAGCCTATATTTTTAACAAGGTTGAGTTTTACTATTTGCCTGTGTAATGCGTGTGTATATTGAGCAATCTGCGGCGGTTATTTAGAACAATATTCCCTTTCTGTTAGAGATTCTGTATGATGTTCGATTTTCAAAGAGACTATCCAACATTCTACACTAGTGGTGCTCTGGCCGGAGTATACTACGTACCATATCAAAAATATTTTCAATCAAGGATACGGGCCACACATTATAATCAAAATGCTCCTTACGAGATCCTAGCGATCTTTAGCTGGGTCTAGGAGCTTCCTATCAGCATCCTGAAGAATCTTTTTTTCTAGGACTTTCTGTAACTGCCCCCATGATAAGATTTTCAAATAAAAAATAAAAATAATTTGTATGGCGAGTCAACAATCTTAAATCCATCTCCCCCCAAAATCCCTTACGTAATTAATGGACAGCAACTTACTGGGAATGCTGAGTGAAACCTATTGATTGAGATTTATAGGATGATCTGTGAACCCCCAGCGGAAAACTGTGAATTTCTAGTTATATCCAGTGTATTTCTAGCACAATCTTGAAGATTCTAAATAGGTGTCCAGCAGAATTTGTGGATAATAGACTCCTGAAAATTACCATCTGAAACTTGAGAATTTTCAGCAATATCGCAGCATATTCTTAAGAATCTAAGCAATATCCTCAGAATTCTTAGTGAGCTCTTCGGCATATGTCATTTCCCATAAGAATCCTAAGCGAATTTCTGATAATTGTAGACAGGATCTTGTGGATTCCTA
Organism: Aedes aegypti; assembly: GCF_002204515.2. Classification (NCBI taxonomy): domain Eukaryota; kingdom Metazoa; phylum Arthropoda; class Insecta; order Diptera; family Culicidae; genus Aedes; species Aedes aegypti. The sequence continues at coordinate 23,127 of NW_018734437.1, forward strand.
GCGAGATGCTTCAGAGCCCTAGTATATTCCTGTAGATCCCTTACGAGAGCACTTGAAGCTTCCTATCGGGTTCATGGGATTTCATTGCGAAATCCTGTTAATTTGCATTGATTTCATATGGTACGTTTATGACATATACTATCATCTTCTGAAACACATTTAAAACTCATTTAAAATTAAAATGATAAGCAGTAGACTGGGAAAAAAATAAATTTGTATAATTCCACGGGGCACCCCCCACGATTATTCCATAGGGTTAGATAGAGATTTCCTAAAAATTTCAGCTCATTTGGTCGTTCAATGAGCTGGCGCAAATGAATTGAAGTTAATATGGTATTTTCAGCTCGGATATACGGGAATGATCACATCATCTGCAGTTTGGTTCAGGTAAATTGTTAATCGCGTTCAATTGAACCCAGAATGTCAAAAACACTACGAACAATATTGTAGAAGGTTGTATCACGATTAAAATGAAGAAAGTTGATGTTTTAACTATCTGAAGTAGATTGGCAATACTGCTTAGTATTTCTTAAAAATAGCTTGATGGTAGCCACTAAGCGCATCATAGCCACCTATGACGCTGGGCGAGCTGCGGCACAAGGTGCATGCATATATGTGGTTGTACGGGAGTGCTGATCTGAACCTAATTTTCAACTACTAAAAGAGTAATGAAAATGAGCTTAAATCCAGATACAACCTTCTGCAACTATGTTCATTAGGGTATCAACTAGTGAATTTGTCATTCTGGGTTCAGTTAAACGCGTTCAACTAGTATACGGAACGAAAAAGTGACGTAGGGTCAATTGTCAATATATTTGAAACAAATATCCAATACAAACTTCAAATCTAATGCGCCAGCTGGTGGAGCAACCAATTGGGTTGAAATTTTGAGAGAGCTTTTTTCTTACCCTAAGGCACATATCTAGGGGGTGCCCCGTTGAGTTTTACAACTTTCTTGTTTAAGGGCCAGTCTAATAAGCAGCCTATTGATGTATTCTACGAAATTCTGGTAGCGTTTATTAGGACTTCATACGAACCGCAGGTCGCAGGTTGAGCACCACTGTTCAATCGCATTTTAAAATCATTTCTGTATGACTTCAAATCCAATTTTTTTTATGAAAATCCTATTAAATACCTTGTTAATACTATTTTTTGAAAAATATCACTGATGCTGACTAGACTGGCCCACCTTAGTATGGGAGAAAAATAAAGTTGTATAATTCCACAGGGCACCCACCAGGATTATTCTTTAGGGTTAGAGGAAGACTTCCTGAAAGTTTCAGCTCATTTGGTCGTTCCATGAGCTGGCGCAATCGAATTGAAGTTAATATGGGATTTTCAGCTCCAACATATAGGAAAAGGCACATCATCTCCTATTTGAGTCAGGAAAATTGTTGATCGCGTTCAATTGAACCCAGAATGTCAAAAACACTACTTGATACTATAGCAAACAATATTGTAGAAGGTTGTATGATGATTAAAATTGATAAAGTTGGTGATTTGTCTATCTGAAGTAGATTTGCAATATTGCATAGTATTCCTTCAACTTAGCTGGGTGGTAGCCACTAAGCGCATCATAGCCACCTATGACGCTGGGCGAGCTGCGGCACAAGGTGCATGCACATGTGTGATTGTACGGGAGTGCTGATCTAAGCCTAACTTTCAACAACTGAAAGCTTAATGAAAATGAGCTTAAATCTAGATACAATCTTCGGCAACTATGTTCATTAGCGTATCAACTAGTGAATTTGTCATTCTGGGCTCAATTGAACGCCATTAACTAGTGTACGAGACGAAACAGTGACATAGGGTCAATTTTCAATGAATATTCCATACAAACTTTGAATTGAATGCGCCAGCTGGGGGAGGAACCAAATAAGTTGAAATTTTGAGAGAGCTTTTTTCTTACCCTAAGGCACATATCTAGGGGGTGTTCCGTTGAATTTTACAACTTTTTTGTTTAAGGGCCAGTCTAATGCTGACGCGTACTCGTGACGGTGTACTCTGCGATTGTACCGGTTTCTAAACATCGGTTTGAACTTTGGAACTCCAAACATAAGTTCGGGTTTAGGCACTGGTTCGTGAGCTGTTCGTGCTTTCGGTTTGAACACGACGACAGGGTTCAAAGCAAGTACGAAAACACCAGTACCCAACGTGTTTGATGTTCGTTTGGGAAGACTGCCTTGCAGTTGAGTCACAGAGTGAAATAAAAATAATTCATTGATTTATTTGGTTCATACCGAAATCACGAGAGTTTTACTGCGATAAAAAGCATTGAAATGGTTACACACATTGCAAAACTTATCAGAAAAAATGTTTCTGTGATGTTTTGTAATAAATTTCATTATAATTTTGTCTCTAAATATCAGCTGATTCATAAATTGTAGGTGATTCAACTGTGTGGGATGACTGTATCTGTGATTACACGTCGAATTGAAACACTCTATGATGCATTCGAAAGTCAGTGAGCTAATCTTACTTTGTAGGTACTTTGACAACACATTGTTTTATTTTAATTATGAAATTTTTACTTAAAGTTCTGACATTTCTAAAACATAAATTGGAAAAATATGGTTATTTTTTCAGCATTGGATCGACCAAAACATCAAATCTATGCGTCATTAGAATCGTAATCTTATATCATTTGAAGAGCACTTACAAAATTTGGGCACAGAGATCTGAAAACTACTGCGTTTTAATTCGACGTGTAATCACAGAGATATGTGTAAGCAGTCCTTGAAATGTCAGTCATTAGTTTCAAAACATGATAGAACATATTTTCATACGTTTACCGAATCTCGGTAGCGTTCGCCGAGATCGCGGTAAAAATTGGGATTGCCGAAATTTCGGTATAATAAGTACCGAAAATCGGTATGGAAAAGTACCGAATTCTCAGCTGTTGAGTTGTCGGCGATTCGTTTTGCTGAGGTTGGTGAAATAATTAAAGTACGTGGGTATAAATGTTTAAGGATGGTTTGAAGAAATTACTAATTACGTTAGTAGATGTGTGCCACGTGCAATGTGTGCGGTAACACAATTTGAAAATCAATCAATAATCATTCACATCTTTAATTACCAATAGTTATGTAATATCCTGTAACCTTGCCTTAGATGTGCTCCACATCGTAGTAGGAAACATGCTTGACATTCCATCAGCAAATTCCGGTATTCTCTATCACGTCATACTAAACATAACAAACCGATGTACATGTACAGCACCGAGTTGTTGAGTTCTTATTGTCCCCGGTATTGAATGGCGTTTCCCTCTCTGTGCACAAAATCCCAAGTCAAGAAATAGAACCCAGCTCCTCGAAGGGCCGACTGTAGCACAAATAGGAGGACGTGGGGCAAGTGTGCCACCCGGGACCAGAGTGCCATCTCCATTTTCACGCAGTTTAAATAAAATTTATTCAATGTTCGGATATTTTAACCTAGCATGAGTATTAGTGAAGGTCTAATAAAAGTTTTTGTCAATAATACGGTAATATATTTTTACGACTAAGCTAACGCCAACAAGGCAGAAATTTATAAGAACTTCAGACTAAAAATTCTCAAATTTATTGCCTTTGGTTTATGTGGGAATTGAAAAAATAAGTTTTGGAAGCATTAGGAGAAATCATCCATTTTTGAAAAAAAATATCCAAACAGATGACACGCTGGCTGTTAGAAGGCTGTGTCATCCGCAAACAAAGATTTTTGACATCTCTGGTGTAACTCAGGTAAGTCAGATGTGAAAATATTGTATAATATTGATCCCAGGATGCTCTTAAAGGAAGTTTTTCAGACTTGGAGCTCTGATAATTAACCTGATGTGTACCATTCGACAAATAACTTGAAATCATTCGAACAATAAATATTTGAAAGATAAAGTTTTTTTTTTCGAATCAAACCACCATGCCAAAAACTGTCAATTTTTTGTTTCTATGTCTATAAACCAAAACCTGTTGAATGGCATTCAGATTTGTTGAAACGAGTAAAATTCAATACAAGTATAAGTTGACGAGTGGCCGAATGTAGACGTTAAACTGATTTTGATCAAAATAATCCATCGAGACCAATCTAAAAGGTTCCTGAATAGTTTTACTCGTATTTCAATATCCAAATAGAATGAATACTTATGTATAACACAAACAAATTTGTAATATTTAATGGATACTAATCTATTTCTGTAAACTTAAAGTTTTACTGAAAAGTTTCTTTTGTTTTCTAACCTTACCTTAGAAAGTACACGTTAGGTGAAGGAGAAATAATATATAGATTTTTTACATAAGACCACCTGTAAGGTCTTTTAGCCTCATGCAAAATACACAAATTACTTGAAAGAAAAAAGCTCACAAGAGGAGACATTTCAAAATTCTTAAATTAGTATTTGTTTTTATTTTTCAAGATCCAATCGATTACGTCGTTCTTAAAAAGGGATAAACTTACGCTTACATTGGAATATTCTTTTATATGTCAATAAATCAATCATGTTTTAAACCCGAACATCTTAAGGTGTCCTTCGTGCCCCTAACCCCCTACCTATTGTAGGAATTCCTGTTGCTGCCGGCGAAAAGTCACGCTCCTTCCTGCATACTACAGTTGTACAAAGTTTGTACTCCCCATTTTCCTCACGAGTGGTGTCCCGTTGCTCGTTTCCGAGTTTTCATGCCGGCTGTTGCATATCCTTATAGCATGCAGCACGGTACTCCAATGATGTTTGAATTGTTTGCTCTGTGATTTTTCTTGCTGACGGACGACTAACTGACTAACTGGCTGGCTGACTGCTCTGGAGGAGTACGGTTGTATTTGTCACCATCCTCCTTCAACTGATACATCGAACTGCTGATGAGTCGATAATGTGTGCATATACCTTTATCACCACCATCAAGTCAATGGCTGGGAAGAATTGCAATGTTGGACATTGTGATCGATATTGATTGCGTACTTTTGTTTAATATCATTGCCAGAAGCACATTTCAAGTGATTTTGGTTTGGTTACAAATCAGCTCAACTGTTCGTATTTCTACTTTGCAATGACAACCGGCATGAATCTTTGCACAATTGTTGGCACGCTCGCTGCAGAAGGTAGCAAAAAATGAACGTTGATTGATTTTTGTTTAATGTACCTAAAACATTTCAAAATATATGGAAATAGTTTGAGGTCACGAAATATTAGATATAGGAAAAAGATAAAACGACACATTTATAGTTCGTAATAGTTCCAACTTATAGGTAAACTGATAAGCAAACTGACAGGCACGACAGAATTTTTGATGAGATGAAAAATTGATACAACTATGGGATTTTTTTACAAAATATACCAACTGGAAACATTTATTAGAATGCTTTGTAAAGCCTTCTTCCTGGTATAACAACAGCTAACACTTATTGGTATATCATACAACATGGCTGGCCTGCAAAATTATTTCAACATCAAAAGCTTATACCTTAACAAAATTTTGAATTCTGTTAGTGTATATTTGTTACATTTGGCTTGAATACCCTTAATGTGGGTTTTGAAAGTTGAATTTGTAGCATAAGTCATATATCAATAAGTTCATCTTGCCAATTTATTGGAACACCTCTCATCAAGACAACATGTCTACATGGAGGTTTCGATTTGGTTTATGTGAGAATATTATAACAAGTTGATTGGAAAAACATTAAAAAAATGCAATCTATTACAGATGACACTCAATCTTGCCTTTGTCGGAGAAACGTGTAACAACTATAAACGAAGATTTTTGACATTCTGACGTATAGGTATAGTTAAGTTGTATGTGAAAATGTTGTACAATATTGGTCACACAATACTGCCTTCATGAATACCAGTTTTGACAGGAAGCCTAACAGATTTGGAGTTCTGATAATTAACATTAAATTTGAGAAATGACATTGAACTATTGTAGCAATATATGTAGAAGAATTACATTTTTTTAAAGTCGAGTCTAGTACACGACACTGAAGACGGCCTTACAGTTGAGGTCGAAATACGCGTATCTGTCAAAGGATACAAACTCTAGTGGAATTAAATGGTATAGTACAAAATTCGTTTTTTTCATCTACTTATAGGTATTCTACTAAACAGCTCGAAGATTTATTAACATTTTTTTTTATTTGACGCGCCAAATACTGCCGAATGCTTTTTGTATGTCTAATACGAGGAAAATTAATTGAATAGCATTCAGATTGTTAGAACGAATAAAATACAATACAGATAAAAGTTTATGGGTGATCGAACGTCTATGTCGGAATCCGAACTAGTCATTGCCAAACATTGGATTTTCACGTTGATAACCTTCCCACATCTTTACTCTTCCACAATACAGTTGTTGTGGAAGCGATGTAGGTACGATAGGCAAACAGTTTAAACACTAAATAAATCGCACTTGCTCTTCTCGCGTGCGTAGTTAACATGAGATGGATGGATATGGGTTATGAAAGAAGTCCGCAGGGGTCTGAGGGATTTTAATTCTAAACTTGTAACCAACTCAGATATTGGGTCACCAAGTGGCTCGGTAGCTTAGTTGGTAAAGCGCTCGTCTAGCATACAAGAGTCCTGGGTTCAAATCCCAGCCGAGTACGTGGATTTTTTTCATAATTTCACCCATAATTTGTCCATTTTTACCACGCGTAATGAGTTAATTAATTTAATGAGTTATAGTGCGCATCGTACCTTCGTGCTGTGCGTACACGAATTCTCTCTGCTCTTGGAAGTTTTCTTATAAACTACCTAAAGCAATAAAACAGTACTTTTCAGTGCTACATAAACAGTACTCTTCAGTGCTAAAATTAAAAAACGGTACTTTTCAGTTAGCGTTATCGTTAGCGTTAGCGTAGTTACGGTATACTTCGTAGATTGGATACTAGCAACATTCATGTTTCTTTTTAATAATCTCATCCTGACTACTTTCAAGAACAAGGCAGGGGAGTATACCTTGTTCAAATCATAAACAAGAATACTAAAAGTATGAATATCGCTATTCCCGGCCACGCCCATCTTTACCGTAACTTGGGATAGGGGAAGGAAATGTTGATGTAGCACTTACTTAATGAGAGGCCACCGACTCAGCGACACCCTCATAAGTGCTACGGAGTTGGAGGTTGGGGAAGGTATATTGTCAGGATTCGCCTAGAAAGCTGGCGATAGACCATAAATATTTGTTGTTTAAGCGTTTTCAAATTAATCTTTTGAATGCCGGCAATCAAAAGAGAAAACAATAACTTATTTATAGTATAAATAGTGTTTTGCGAAATGCTTGTCGATTGGGCAGTAATATTTTTGCTCAATAACCAGTAAAAAGCAAAACCGATCCCTCCAGGGTCATCGGATTGTATAAAATAACGATACGCGTAAAAAAAAATCACGCCAATTGAAAAACTGTACTGTGCCCATTGAAAAACTGTACTGGGTAGTACTGTATTTTTAGATAATCGAAAAACGAAAGGAAGCGCGTTCGAACTAAACACCCTACCCAGTAAACACAAACTCATATATGATAGCGCATAAAAGTACAAAAGTGGAGGCGATATACGTACATGCGCCATAAGGCTGCGTGCAAGATGTGCGTATATCGCCTCCACATTTGTACTCTTATATCCCATCATATACGATGGTGTGTTTACTGGGTAGGATAACACAGTCGGTTTTTCTGCTCAAAATTATACGAAAAGCAGAATCGATCTCTCCAGGGTCATCGAACAGTTAAAAAGCATCCACAACCGATTGTTAGTTGCGTAACACCCGCCCGGACAGAATGCGCAATAATCAATAAATATCAAACTCCGAAAATAACACCGTTCAAGAAACGATCAGAAGTTCCACGACGCGGACAAAAACGATCCGGAAGGCTCACAAAAGAAAAAGTATCATACTGGAACAAACTCACTGGATTGATTCTCTAAATTTATGTGCTGCCTGTCACTTCCGGATGGTTCGGTGAACTTAGGGCAGCCAAAGACCAACAGTACTGAGGACACAAATCAAACAAATCACTTTTTCATTTTTCACTTTTCACTATTCCATTTCTGAATGTAAAAACTGTCCTGCTTGGGCTTCACGAAGCACTACCCAACTAAAAGCTCCAAAACAGAAAAAAAAAAATCTCCAGCGACGAAAACATGCGCGAAACCTTGAGCCAAATCTATCGGACGACGCAAAACCAAACTGTCCTGCTTGGGCTTTACGAAGCACTACCCAGCAAGACGCTCCAAAACAGGAAAAAACAAAAAAAAAAATCTCCGGTGACGAAAACATGCGCGAAACCGTGAGCCAAATCTATCGGACCTAAAAAACGGTACTTTTCAGTGCTACTAAAACAGTACTTTTCAGTACTATTTTTTCTACTATTGATCCCTTTACGATCCTTGTTTGGACCCGTGCCTTCGATTTTTCGTTGGACCCGTTGGCAAAAGCTAGCGGTGGTAATCCTTCTTGGACACCGTCTTGGGAAAAAACCTCTCGAAGGTCACGTCTTTCTCGTTTATTAACTAAACATGGTATCAACAACTAACAAAAGGAAGGGTGAATCTCTGAATTCACTACTTCCTTCCAAAAAAGTGGGTTTAAAAACTGTCACTACTCGTGGCAAGAATGGAAGAAAGGACGCTTCCCCGGAATGCGAACTTTCTTCCAAGGGTAAATGAATAATTGTATCGAAATGAGCAATCAGTTCGATGCTCTAGACAAATTTTCCGAACACCAAATCGAAGCAGCCTCTAGCCCAGGCTCTTTGATTCAAGTGAGGAAGCAAAGAGTGCCACCTATCGTGGTCAGTTGTTCCGAATTTGGAGGATTTAGGCAGGAGATCTTGATCTCCATTAGGGGAATCAAGGTTTCCTTCCAAATCGCAAAGAAAGGAGACTGTCGCGTTTTGCCGGAAACTCTCAAAGATCGTGAACTTCTTCTCAGACATCTTGAAGAGAAGAAGCACAATTTTTTTACTTATGACGAAAAAACTGAACGTTTGTTCAAAGTTGTCTTGAAAGGTCTCTCAAGTGACTATAAGTCACCTGAAGAGATCAAAAATGGAATAAATGATTTACTTGGATTTTCCCCAGTCCAAGTAATCATTATGAAAAAGAGAACCCAATCTGGCATTGTTCGGAAAGGGCTTTCTCAAGAATATTATTTAGTTCACTTTAACAAAAAAGAACTAAATAATATTAAAGCTTTAGAAAAAGCTAAACTTATGTTTGATGTCCGTGTGACGTGGGAACATTTCCAGAAACCTGGAGGAAATTACCAGAACCCCACTCAGTGCCGTCGGTGCCAAAAGTGGGGTCATGGTACAAATAATTGTCGCATGGATGCTAAATGCATAATTTGCGGAGGTTCTTCTCACGCTAAGGACATCTGTCCTGTGAAAGAAGATACCAGAAAGTTTGAATGCGCCAATTGCAAGGGCCCTCATAAAGCTAACTTTTGGGAATGCCCTTCACGCAAAAGGGTCATTGATGCTCGTGCCAGGCAGATGAAAGATAATATCCGTCACGATAACGGTCGTTTCCGGAATTTGCCTGGTAGAGTATCGAACAATACTCATTTTTCAGTTAACGATCGCTTGATCATGAATCATACCCATCAGGAAGATCATAATCATGCTCATTCACAAACTAATTTTAATCCGTCGGGTAGCCGTTCGAATCTTTCAATTTCGAAGGTATCTACCCACGGTAAGTCCTTTGCCGATATCGTTGCAGGAAATTTGAACTCCTCCCCTGTTCGATCCATGGGTACCCATTCTACTTGTTTCAAATCAAATGGAAAAAAACCCCTACCGCCACAGGTAACTCCGCTTCTTCGTCTACCGGAAATTCTAATGGGAAATCACATGACATGTCTGCCTCTGATTTTAATTTTTTAACTGAACAATTGAATCTAATGATTGATGCAATGTTCAAAGCCACCACTATGACTGAAGCAGTCCAAGTAGGTGTAAAATTTAAAAATCAAATTGTTATTGGATTACGTTTTTCTAGTGGATCCAAATAATAATTTAAATATTTTAAATTGGAATGCTCGTTCTCTGAATGGTAAAGAGGACGAGCTGTTTAATTTTCTTACAGCTAATAACGTGCATATAGCAGTTTTTACCGAAACTTATTTAAAACCTGGATCCAAACTAAAAAAAGGTCCTAACTTTTTTGTTTATCGTAATGATCGACTTGATGGGGCATGTGGGGGAGTGGCAATCATCATTCATAGGCGTATAAAACATCAACTGTTTTCATCATTTGAAACTAAAGTTTTTGAAACTTTAGGTGTTTCTGTTGAAACACAGTTTGGTAAATATACTTTCATAGCTGCCTATTTGCCTTTTCAATGCTCTGGACAGCAAGTTAATTGCTTCAAACTGACTTGCGTAAATTGACTCGCAATAAGTCAAAAATGTTTGTCATTGTCAATGCCAAACATCGGTCATGGAATAATTCTCAAAGTAATTCCAACGGCAGAATTTTATTTGATGAGTGCTCTTCAGGATATTTCTCAATTAAATACCCTGATAGCCCCACATGTTTTTCCTCTTCTAGAAATCCATCTACGATTGATTTGGTCTTAACCGACTCTAGTCATCTTTGTAGCCAACTGATTACTCATGCTGATTTTGATTCTGATCATGTCCCTGTTACATTTCAAATATCCCATGAAGCGATTCTGAATCCTATCAGCTCCACTTTCAATTATTTACGAGCCGACTGGAATATATATATAAAACGTATGTTGACTCTAATCTTGATGTTAACATCTCTTTAGAAACTAAACTTGATATTGACAATGCTCTTGAAACTTTAACAAATTCCATTGTTGAAGCCCGGAGCATTGCAATTCCAAAATGTGAAGTAAAATTTGAATCCGTGATTATAGACGATGATCTTAAACTCTTGATCCGTCTTAAAAACGTGAGAAGAAGGCAATTTCAACGCACTCGCGATCCTGCTATGAAAATTATATGGCAGGATTTGCAGAAAGAAATCAAGAAATGTTTTGCTCAATTAAGGAACAAAAATTTTGAAAATAAAATTTCTCAATTGGACCTTGGCTCTAAGCCCTTTTGGAAATTATCGAAAATCTTGAAAAAACCTCAGAAGCCAATACCGGCATTGAAAGAAGAAAACAAATTATTACTAACTAATTGCGAAAAAGCTCAAAAACTTGCTATGCAGTTTGAAAGTGCGCACAATTTTAATTTAGGACTTACTAGTCCAATTGAAAATGAAGTTACTCAGGAGTTCGAAAATATTCTCAATCAAGAGAACGGTTGCGAAAATGCCTGGGAGACTGATTTGGAAGAAGTGAGAACTATTATTAAAAAATTCAAAAACATGAAAGCTCCTGGCGATGATGGAATTTTCTACATCCTCATCAAGAAACTTCCAGAAAGTAGCTTATCATTTTTAGTTGATATATTTAACAAATGTTTTCAATTAGCATATATTCCTGACAAATGGAAAAATGCTAAGGTTGTTCCAATTTTAAAACCAGACAAAAATCCTGCAGAAGCTTCTAGCTATCGTCCAATCAGTTTGCTTTCCTCCATCAGTAAACTTTTTGAAAAGGTTATTTTGAACAGAATGATGGCCCACATCAACGAAAATTCAATTTTTGCCAATGAACAGTTCGGATTCCGCCATGGACATTCGACTACTCATCAACTTTTACGTGTAACAAATTTGATCCGTTCCAACAAATCTGAAGGCTATTCTACTGGTCTTGCTCTTCTAGACATAGAAAAAGCATTCGACAGTGTTTGGCATGAAGGTTTGATTGTAAAATTAAAAAACTTTAATTTTCCAACATACATTGTTAGAATAATTCAAAGTTGTCTGTCAAATCGTACACTTCAGGTTAATTATCAGAACTCCAGATCTGAAAGACTTCCTGTAAGAGCTGGTGTTCCTCAAGGCAGCATTTTGGGACCAATATTATACAATATTTTCACATCTGACTTACCTGAGTTACCTCAGGGATGTCAAAAATCTTTGTTTGCGGATGACACAGGCCTCTCCGCCAAAGGACGAAGCCTGCGTGTCATCTGTAGTCGATTGCAAAAAAGTTTGGATATTTTTTCTTCATACTTGCAAAAACGGAAGATTTCTCCTAATGCTTCCAAAACTCAACTAATAATATTCCCACATAAACCAAAAGCTCTTTATTTGAAACCTTCAAGTAGACATGTTGTCACGATGAGAGGGGTTCCAATAAATTGGTCAGATGAAGTTAAGTATCTAGGGCTCATGCTAGATAAGAATTTAACTTTCAAAAATCACATTGAGGGCATTCAAGCCAAATGTAATAAATATGTAAAATGTCTCTATCCCCTTATTAATAGAAAATCAAAACTTTGTCTAAAGAACAAGCTTTTGATATTCAAACAAATTTTCAGGCCAGCCATGTTGTATGCTGTACCAATATGGACTAGCTGTTGTAATACCAGGAAGAAAGCTCTGCAGAGAATTCAAAATAAAATTTTGAAAATGAGACTTCCTCCCTGGTATAGTACCAATGAGTTACATAGAATATCCAATGTTGAAACATTGGAACAAATGTCAAATAAAATAATAAATAATTATAGGCAAAAATCGTTACAATCTTCTATTGCCACGATTAATGCGTTATATGTTTAGGTTAAGTTAGGTTAAGTATATTCAAAGCGTTTTTTTTTTCTCTTATAAGCAGGTGAAATCAACTCACCTGTAAAAAATCTGAACTGCTACGGCAAATGAAATGTAATATGTTGTTAACAAAATGTTAATTAAATCTTAAATTTGTTTTACCTAATTAGGATGATAGTGTTGTCTTATAACACAGAACACCTAGATATAAGAAATGAATGTAATGTTTGGAATGATACTAATAAAAAAATTAAAAAAAAATTAATGAGTTAATTAATTGGATTTTCGTTTATGTGATGAAAGTTTGTATCTTATGTCATGCAGTCTAAAGCTTCCCGAACTCCCGTTCAGCAGGTTCAAATCGGAGATTTTGGTACCATACAATGCATGCTTTTTGCGAAGAAGCTTCTCATGCTTGAAAGACGTCCTTGTCATGTCTCCAATGCGTACTTTTTTCTGTCCATTACCATAAATCAAATTTTGATTGCAAAGAAATGTTAGCGTCAAGATTACTATCGATGTATGATTTTATGTATGCTGTATTCTAACCAGCTTTTGAATAAATAAAGAAAAACTGATAGGATCAAGAATCGCTGGACCAATGCACGAGTTCACAAATTTGACATTTTAGCGGTGCCAAATTCACTCGTTACCATGGCCACATAAATAACACGGCACCGCTCAAACGTCAAATAATGAACTCGTGCATTGGTCCATTATAAACACAAAATCGAATTTGTTTTATGGATGCTGTTCTATAATGTGGCACCAACACGGAAAAAGTTCGCGAAAATTGCAATGCAATGCTAAGAAAATCGCTGGATACGTGGTGAGCGATCATTGTCGTATTCTGTGCAAGTGGTGATCAACTGTTGTTGCAGAACAGAATTGTTGCAACAAGAATAGGAGAGGGCAATGTTTTTGTTGCTGCGTGTTGATTGACATTTGATTCACTGATGGTGATCAATTGCGCCCCATTGCGTCATTTTCATTGATTGAAATTCAAACTAATATTATAAAATGTAAAATGTTAGTTTGAATATTTTAATCTTAATAATAAAACGAAAAAATATGTGACATAGTGATAATCGTCAATTTTGCTGAGTAATAATAAATCTTATGAAAATTTTGGCAACGAGATCGTTTTCGGCTTTGCCATTTTTAGTAAAAACCACATTTCCCGTCATTATATCATTTGCAGAACTCATGTGAGACTCATGTGATTCATGATTCATAACAGAAAAACATGGGATATTCAATTTTTGGGTCATGAAACTATTAACAAAAATTGAACACATCTGCCTGTTATTCAGCCAAATGTAATCACAAAATGAAAATGATAACATTGACGATGTGTCTTGCCAAGTTTTGTCGGCATAATAATAGAAAAGTGTAGTTGTAATATCTAACTTTCAATTGTATCTCCCAATCAAGCCATATGAAGTAGGTTTTTTGAGTTGACATGATTGGATGAAAATAGCACATTGCTACTCTGCTGGCGGCTCTTACTATCCCATTCCATACTCCACGGACAGGGAACCACATTCGTGGAATAAAATTATAGCGAGGACTAGAAAAGGAATACTGTTGGCGCCGAAACCCTCCAGATGACGAGGGACCTGTTGCTGATGCATGGGACGGCACGAAGAAGAGGCGAACATTATCATGTTTTGTCAATTCTAGCCCCCACGTGCTATGCTGTCGTGCTGAGATTGTCACATCAGATTGTCAAGTTGACGTCAATCATCTGCTGGCTGGATGAATTTAGGTTTGCATTTCCTGCACAAAGCGCGTGTTGCGCTCGAAAGACGACCGACCATCTTCGGTATCCGGGCGCTCCAGATTTGAAATTCAACTGGTTTAACAACGGGTTGGACGGAGTTGTTGATTTGAACACTAAAGCTTGAGGGAAAGAAACTATGATGCTGCGAAGAAGGACTCATGGCGGGATGTTTATTCAGCAAATTAAATCTATTGTATGTCAATGGGATGTCGATGGGTACAATTTGCATGCTTGTATTAATATTTATTGCTTGAAAGATTGTGCAGAGGGATGCCGGAGACGAGACATCTGAAGGACATAATAGATTATATTTTTCATCATTTGAACATCATCACATGTAAGCTGTTCAGGAAATGATGGCTTACTAAAAATACTTCAAGCAGATTAGAGTACTTTGGCGTCATTCATTTCCGTAGAAGCACCACTTCAAAGTGGATTTATATAGCATCCATAATAATCCAGTTTCTCAGCAAATGTAAAGTGTTAGCTAAACAATTGATAGGTTCGCTATCATGCGAAGTCATGTCCATATAGTCATTAGACATACATATAAAAACCATTTCAACCTGTTGCTCCAATTCCGATTAGTAGGAGCCAAAGGTTGTTAACGGGACATGAACAGGCGGTGATAATGCTATCAAACCTAAATCAAATATGTAAATCGTTTATCTACTGGGAGCTAGGCACGTATTTGCCCGAGCAATGGGGTGGCGCAGAGGTCCATCTAATTTGCATAAGTAAATCGAATGGAAAAAAAGTCAACAGTTATCGATGCAAATGGTTCGAATCATAGAGGGAAAAACAACATTGTTCCCAACTGACGCCGAGATATGCTGGTAAATGGTGCTTTTTTCTAGTCATTAAATGCTGTCACTAAGAATGTTAACGTTAATATGCTGGTAAAAGTTTAACGTCAGTGTTTTGAGCTGCGTAAAAAATACACTAATTCTCACATTTTTTTATTAAAAACCACACATAACATCTTTTAATCTTAGTTAATTCAACATGCTGAATTTATATTTTAGCTTAACCTAAACGAAAGGCCAAAAATTTATTACAGCAATTGAACTTAACATTACAAAAACAATTTATGATAACATACTAGCATTCGCTTAGCTAGGATTTTTTTCTAAAGGGGGCCTAGGAAGGCCTAGCAAATTCTTGTTTTACAGAAGTATCAAGATTTTTAAAAATGTTGTTGTTTGCAAAGGTTTGTATTAATTTTAACTTCTCATCGTAATAGGCTGTTTTTCATCAAGCCAATCTGCCATGAAACGGCCTACTTTCCTGCACTGAAGTATACAGTGCTGGAATAGTCATTACGCAACTAAAATCAGTGCTGTAATAATTCATTACGCAACGCTTTCTCATTACGCAACTGTTTTGAGTTGCGTAATGAACCATAACACAACAATTTTTCAGAAATTGTAAAATAATGGTGAATGCATTCCGATACAATTTCTGATACCCTCAATTGGTCTTCTAAGAAATTGCAAAAAATGTTGTACGCAACTCGTTGCAGAACTCAATTTTTACAGCACTCATTGTAATTTACGACTCGTGCTGTAATAATCATCATTCTGCAACTTGTTCCGTAAACTACTAATTTATTTGTGATTTTGTCTCATATCGCTGCACATCAGTGTTATTTGTAAATTTCAATTTTCACTACGGAAAATATTCTTTCTTTGTCTAATACAGTAAAACCTTCAAGAACTCACTCATCCTTTGTGATTCTTTCACGAACTTTCCTGGTATTCAACCAAGCTTTTAAGAGATTCTTTTTCAGAAATTTTTAGTGTTTTCTCCAAGCACACTTTTACCAGTTTTACCTGAGCACTTCCTGAATTTTTTTTTCACTGGCTGAGTAGTAATTATTCAACAGATTTATACTTTTATTTCTCTTCTTCTTCTTCTTGGCATAAACGTCCCCACTGGGACAGAGCCGGCTAGTCAACTTAGTGTTCTTATGAGCACTTCCACAGTTATTAACTGAGAGCTTTCTTTGCCTAAGTTGCCATTTTCACATTCGTACATCGTGTGGCAAGTACGATGAAACTCTATGCCCAGGAAAGTCAAGGAAATTTACATTACGAAAAGTTCCTGGACCGACCGGGAGTCGAACCCAGACACCTTCAGCATGGCTTTGCTCAGCCGCAAACTTTAACCACTCAGCTAAGGAAGGCCTCATAGATTTCAAAGAGTAACACATTCTTAAAAATGTTGGAAGAACTTCTAAAGAAATTTGTTGGATAATTTCAGCTTAAATTGAAATTGGGAAAAAAAAATACTAAATTCCTGCCGAAAACTCAAGAACTCACCGTAGAATTTCTTAAACTTTTAGACGAAATCTCTGGCAATCATGGTTGATAGCCTCACACTCAAATCTCAATCAATATGCTCTCCCGTGAGAGCAAACTCATTAGAGATCTGCTTCGCAAATCTTACGCTTGAAATGTTGATGCAAAATCAATTCAATCATCTCAAACCGTAAAAAATGATTCAGTTGCGAAACCAGGCAAAAACTAGTGAAACCTGAATGTTGTTGTTTACGTTAGAAAAGATTACTGTAATTTTACCAGACTAACAAGAAATTATTGCCGTGTGGGAGTTAACTGTGGAAATACGAGACAATGAGTCAAAAAGGTGAGCCAAGTCATCCATGATTTTTTTGACTGCTGAGTTGCGTGATTGACAATTCACGCATGAAAAATCTCAAATGTGAGTTGTGAGAAATTGAGTTTTTCACAACACTGCTGGCAATATGCCTCACTGAAGAGCTTAAGCGGTTTTTGTACTATTTACAACAAAACATTTTGTTTTTTTTTTCTACGTTCTATAATGGAAAAAAGATTGGCGTTAAAACGGATGGATTTTGTACTGAACATTTTTGTATCAAAAATATTAGAAAATATTTTGCATGAATTCCGAAGTTTCATGATACCATGACGAACAGATTGATGTAGGAAGCAACTTTTTATACTTGCAAAAATTCCAAGCAAACTTTTTTGAAGGGACTACCGTCGCACAATGGTCGGGCTCCATATAAAGGGGCATCCAAAACTACCAAAAATTTTTTTGAGATTTTCATGATTTTTTTAATTTTAAAATATACCTTATGTGTTATATTATTATGATCCTTAACTGAAATTGAACTAAAATTTAAATTTCTATGACTTTTATGAAGGCAAACCGGCTGAAGTCAAAAAATTGAAAAATGTAACTATAAAATAAAGCACAAAGTTTATAATTTAGGAATGCAATATTTCCCCAAAGTTATCCACTATCTGAAAGGTTATGGTTCAACACTTTTAACGAGCATGATGATGGAAAAAAATATTTGGTTGAAGTTTTAATACTATTCAATATTCCACTTTAGTAATTTTGATGATTTTGAACATGAAAAACAACTCTTGTCGCGTCATGTCGCCGCCATTTCGAATATTGCACATCAAAAAGCATCCTTAGATCTCACAAAAAAGCTTTAAATTTTTTGCAGAAATTTGCTGATTTGCATGTTAGAGCTATTTGAATAATTCAATATTTTACATATATCTTGACGATATTTTTCATACAAAGTTTATTTAAAATATATTTAACCACTATTCATACACATTTTGATCAAACTCGATCAAATATAAACAAAATGCGTGCTTTCAATCCAGTTTGATAACAATTTTAATTAAAAAAAATCTTTTTTTCAAAGTTACGTAATTTGTGAATAACTCCTTCTGAAACAACAAAAACGTCAAAGAACATATTCAGATTACATATTTCATCGATTAAGGCGATAAAAATAGTTTTGGCCAAACTTCACTTTTTTCCGACCATTGTGATTCCAGGGTAGGGACGTTCCGATACTTCCGATATATCGGAATATCGATATTTTGCTTTCGATATTCGATATTTTGGTATCGATATTTTCTATTCGATATATCGGTAATATCGATATTTCCTTCCGATATATCGTACATTAATATAGACTGTTTTTCCATACAAAATCTGTATCTCAGCTTCTGGTAGTCCAAATTGGGTGAAATTTGGATGGCGCACTACAAATAACCTGAAGTTTTGTGTATACTGATATTACGAAACTTTAGACATTTCCCAAAGAGTTTCAAAGGAAAAAGTAAGTAACCAAGAGATTTTTTAATTTAGTTCAAAAATGGTAAGTTGGTTAGATTGTTCGGTAAAGTTGTTCAGTTTCAAAAGTTACATAAACTTACAGAATACCACACCAACCAATTACAACTTACCGCCTTTCGATTAAATCGAAAAATCTCTTGGTTACTTTTATGTTTGAACAACTCTCGAAAAGGTCTGAAATTGAATGATCTCAGTTTGAGGTTATTTGTAGTTCGTCATAATTTGAGGTTATTTGTAGTTCGTCATCCAAATTTTATCCATTTCCATTACTAACTTATGTCACTAAGTTTACACACTTAAACAGACCTTCTGAGTTCGGTAACTTTTTTTGAAAAAATAAAATACAGACGTATCGGTAAATAACAGCATATTCACCGAAAACTGTAACTAAATTTATCGATTGTCAGTGATTCTATCACGATTCGACGAACACGGTAAAAATTTTCACTGACAAATCGTTAAATAATTCGAAGCACTGATGTCGGTGAAATATAAAGCTGACTGTTCGGTAAACACACCCCTGCATCACCGAACTCGGTGATCTAGCCGCACGAACTGTCAAATCCGCCATATTCGTTTGTTTTCGACTACCTGTGAATCGCGTCGCAAGGAAATGTTTCCGCAAATATAAGCGTTTTAAAGGCAAAATAAAATGGAGCAAGTGCTGGAGCAAATACGCGAGGAGGATGAGCGAATCGTAGATATTGTTCGTAAGTAATACAGTGGTTCTAAACGGTCCAGGAATGAGAATGCTGCTCTAAACAATCCCTTGGCAGGCTTCGTGAGATGGATACAGGTATAACCGATATGAACTTCAAAATGTTCTATATTAATATTAAAATATTTTAGCCCGAAGACGACTTTCACCAGGACGGAGAAAGCATCCCACTGCTAGTGTTTCGTGGGCATTTTCCGGATGTGACCGATGGATGTGCGGTATGCTGGGGTCCGGTGGTTATTCCTGTCGGAGGCGACATAAAAACTGCATTTGGCATATCCATTCAGTGCTTCCACGTTTTCAATGTGTCACCGAATCCCTCCGACAAGAATTTCTTTTTGTTCATCGGCGGGGTGTAACAAACACCAACACATTGACTACGACTAGAGCAAATTTTTTTCATGGAATGCAGTGAATGAATACAATAAGTGCCATGGCGTTTCATTTAAGTGTAAATTGAATTAATTAAAACGCATCTGTAAACGCAAAATAAAAATTCGATCATTGAAAAAGTATTTAAAGAGTATGTCTTTTTTTAATGCGTAATGCTAGGAAGAATTTTTCTATTCAATAATGCCTTAATAATCACAAATTTAACGGTGGCTTGAAAAAATTACAGTTTTTCGGTGATTCTAGGGATCAATATTGGCTTCAAATTTACAGATTTACGGTAAATTTAATTACAATGCAGTCTTGTTGGTTTCGGTAAAATTTACCGATCAGTCAGCAATTTTGACTGTTGGTTCTTTCGATCCAAATTACTGATTGATCGGTAATTTATTCGTTTACCGAACTCATTACCGACCGTTCAGCTGTTGAGATTTCGGTAAATGAATTACCGAAGTCGGTAGTTTTTTTTCAAGTGTGTATATGGAAAACAATTGTGGTACAGTCCTAGACGGCTGTATGAGGGTTCCCGTCCGTTACCATAGACAATGTTTTGGGACAAATCTGCCTGTTAGACGAAGTTGACGCATCTTTTGGCAGTCGAAAATTGTCGTGGCTACATCCTTGAGAAAAGCTAAGGGATAGGAAATGATAATAAGGCTATCCATGAGGACTTTCCGTGATAGGACTGACAGCTAAAAGTGTATATGCAACCGAAGCGAAGGGGTAAACCAAACATGCGAGTGTTACCAGAGCTTTACTTTTTCTTTTGTAATCGAACGGTCACATCGTGAAACGTCAAAAACTCATGGTAAACAAAAAACCAGCTGATCGCAGCTGTCTCATGGATTGCCTTATTGACTGAACACTTATTCCCACCTACCAACAACTTGCCTGATTGTTACATCATCTCATAAGTGGAAAACAATTGTAGGGTTTTCTCTATATATTATTATTTGTTTTGTGTTTAAAGAAGCATTTTTAGTTCAAATTTTACTAAAAAGTATCTAAACAGAAGACATTTATTTTAATGTCGGCCAAAATAGCAATAATCGTAAATTTTTCTCCGCTTAAATATATCATATGATATTCCGATATATCGATATTTTGAATCAATATATCGGTGGTATCGATACTTTGATTCGATAATCGTATCGAATCAAATATCGATACTTCGCAATATCGGAACGTCCCTATTCCAGGGGCTACTTTGGACACTCACCTTTTGTATTTATTAGCAGCGTAAATATTAATCTGAGCAATTTTGTGTCTTCAGCACATTTATTAACCAATATATTCTCTACCACTAGGCATGATTTTTTCTTGGAACAACATTAACAATGACAGGATAAACAAGAAAACATTTCAAAAAAGCCCGAATAAATATTCACAAGGTATAAAACATTAGCTATACAAACATTGTTTGAATTTTACCCATGTCTTGAAAACTTATTGGGAGCATCACAAAACTATCGAATCGTCATGTTTCAAGAAAATCTTATGATTTGTTTTGCTTAAAATTGTTGTTTTATTAAAATAACTGATCAAAGGTCTTATTTTTGCGACTTTTATTTTATTATAATGTTTTGGTTTGTGTATTTTACAACATAAAAAAATAAAATAAATGTTTGTAAAAGTGAATAGACATAAAACACATACTTGTTTTTAATTATGAATCGTGGTTTACGGCCAACCAGCCGAGTGGAAGTTTAACAACCACCGAAAGCTAAACATTACATATAATTTGGAATTGGATTAGATGGACAAATTGATGTGAAGATTTGCGAAAAAGTTACACGTCTTCTCACTGAGAATCGAACTCACGACTCCCCGATCTCTAGTTGGGGCGCGTTACCACTACGCCATGAGAGGACTCATGAACACAGAAGTTAACCTGAATTCGATTTCAGCTCAATAATCACGTGGTCCTTTTTCGTAGGCGTAGTGGTAACACGCCCCAACTAGAGATCGGGGAGTCGTGAGTTCGATTCTCACTGAGAAGACGTGTAACTTTTTCGCAAATCTTCACATCAATTTGTCCATCTAATCCAATTGCAAATTATATGTAATGTTTAGTTTTTCGGTAGTTTATTAAACACATATATTTCAATACGTACCAATGCCAAATTCACAACATAATCTCTAAAAAACTATTTTTTCGTCATATTTTACAGGAATTTGTAGTACAGAACAGTTGCATCCTTCAAGTGCCTAAATTAAACTACTCTTAAGCCAGCTCTAACTGCTAAGAAGCTAAAAGCATATTACAAAAGCAAACTTACATCTTTACGATCTTACTAAACTTTACTTCATAGATTGCGTTTTTAATGAAAATTGCTTACTGGTATCAAATTAGTTACCGGTATTAATGTGAATCCTTCAACATATCGTTCATATAACAGTAAGAATAGAAAAAAAAGAGTTTTTGTACATAACTCATTTATCATCGCAGTACCTAGTAGTTATGTCGTTCGTTTATGCCAACTTGAAAATAGAGCATTCGTAACTGATAGTTCCATTAAAGAGGAAGTTGAAAAATTTAATGTTTCATACTGCAAACTGAGAATAATGAATGGCATGTTTCGTTGAAATTTGTTATATATGTGTAATTGATTCTAGTTTTTGCAATTTTCCACATAAGTTTATCAATGAAATACGTTCCATAACATCACAGTGGACGACAATCTATTGAATCAGTTTGAAAGTTATAAGGAAAAATCATTTCATTAGCAAATTGTGAAAATGTCCAAAGTAGCCCCTTTTTTGTCTTGAAGGACACACTTTTTTCGCTATTCAAGCATTTTTGTTATTTCTTGATGGATTTGCCTCATATTTGCACATTTGTTGCGTACATATACAACTTAAATATAGGCAAAAATTATCAACATCTATCCATAATTCTAAGAGTTACAAATTCTCCAAAGTTAAAGAATGTGGAAAATTAATGTCAAAAGAAGCCCCGTTTGACGGTACTTTTAATTATGGCGGTATACTATAGAAGCTTAACGTGAAAATATTGGCGATGTTTTTAAATTTACTACCAAAGATGCCTTACGGGATAAATCATAATGTAATCAGAAAGTCAGAAAATGTGGACTATACCATATCAAGTAATGAGGAGCTTCTCTGGAAAATCATACAAATCGGTTTGTTTGCCGGAGGGGTACCAGAAACATAAATGGTCATTACTCAAAAAATAAATATGTACGTGGTTTATGACTATGCGTTGGTTCATCAAGAAATTTCGGAATATCTTCGGATCTAGATGACCGATGATCAAAATCGGCACAGATTCTAAAAATGGAAGAGTTTTTTTGAGGACTTGTTTGCAAATATATCGAGATACTAAAAATTTACTGCAATTTAAATGTTTGTAAGGTTCTCATTATAACATAGCTTCTCTCCTGTCATGCAGGAATTGTATAACGCTGAATGTACCGTTTTGACTCATATTTCGAACACTTAAGGTGATTATAAAACGAAGCCAAACTTCGAATTTTCAAGTGCACAAGACGAGAGTATCTGACATTAGATTGCGTTGAAAACCAATCAAATTGCTTGCTTGCTGGTGGTGACCAATGGGATAGATTTTCTACGCGGAGCGCTGTTTGGTTCTAAGTCTTGTGCTCTTGAAAATTTGAGGTGTGGCTTCGTTCTATAATCACCTTAAGGCCAACAGTGACTTCAAATGCATCTGAAAGGAATAAATTGGATGATATTTGTGAAAAAAAAAATCTTCGCAAGGTCTAACTCTTAGCTCTTGGGTGTGCCGATAAAATTGTTCATTTGAACTTGTTTTGTATTGTTTTTAAGTACAAGTATAGAACAACATTTTGATTCAAATGCCGAACACTGCGTTCATTCTGTCTCATATTCCTAACACCTTGATTCAAATTCTGAACAGCGCGAATAAATCCTATTCAAATGAATGATTTTGCAAAAAAAATTATCTGAGCTAGTTTTACTGGTTTCGAACTAGACAATCGTCACTACTCCCGAGGTATAAAAAAGATTGGAAGACGTTAAAAATAAATTGCAATCGACTGCCATTTCCTTGTAATTTGATGACATATTTCAGCGAAACATTTCAACCAAACCGCCATACAAAAGACGAGTGTTCGGAATATGAGTCTGTTCGGAATTTGAAGACAAAACGGTATGATGATTTTTCATTATTCATTTGAAATTAAAAACAAACAATCTGTAAGGGTAACTCCAGGGATTCCTACAAGGCTTCCTTCAAAGATTTCTCCAAAAACTCCTGATCAATCTTGTTTATGAGACCGTTTTCCAGAAATGTTATTATATTATAATTGATGTTTAGCAACTATAATTGCTGTAGAATTTACTTCTGAGTATCCTTAATAATCTGATTGAAGAATCCATGTAAGATTTACTAGGAAAATATCCAAAAAATCTGCAGGATTGATCTCTGCACGAAATATTTAGGAAATTCTTATCTATGGACGAGCTTCATAAGGTAACTCTTTGTTAGGTAATTACTCTATTTGCACTATATTATTGCAATTTTAGAGATAACTTCCGTTTTACGGTTGACCAGAAAGCTGTCATATGACTGATTTGCTCAAAGCATCATCGAATCACTGCAATGATACCATGCTAATGACTACTATCATACTTTGACAACTGCGGAAGAAATTGGTGGCTATCGCAGAACGAAAACTTTTCAAAAGAACTGCAATATACTCCCAGTAAAAAAAACTTTGATGTGTAAAAAAAATGAAAAAAAGATGTACATGTTATTGACTCTATGTTACAGTGAATTATTCAGTGTGCATTGTATTATAGCCTTAGAAAACAAATAAAACCAGTGCAAATGCAATCCAAGGCACCATCGGGTAGCCATGAAAACCAACTTTTACTATGCCTAAGTAATAACTAGCCCGCTAAATCGCCTTTTTGATCTTATAGGGCTGTTATACGGCTGTTAGCTCCATAATAGCCCTTTATTAGCACGGAGGGCGAATTAAACTGCTATCTGGTTACTTAGGTGGTTCTCTAACTCGATATCGAGATACTGAATATCGAGTAAAGTAGAATTGTGTCACATAATATGGTTTGTGCTGATCAAATTTTGGTGCCCTACTGATGCCCCAAGGAATCCGGAACTGGCCAGAATGGTTCCAAATGAGTTGAAAGAGTTCAATTCAGTTACAAACACTGTAGTCTTGTTTGATCCGTGCTAAATAATTATGTCTTGAAATGTCTCAAATGACCTTCGGATAGACCCCACGAAACATCAGTTAAAAAAAAACAGAAACCGACAGTCCGACTAAGGTTCCCAGTACGAAAAAGTTAATTTATATCGTCTTCAGCCAAAGGCTGGACAGACTGAACAATCACTCACATTTGGCAACGGACAACACGGAACACTCAGTAGGGGGCGGTCCATTAATTACATAAGGCAATTTTCGGGGTTTTTCAACCCCCTCTTCCCCATGGTAAGATTTTTGCATGAAAATTAAAAATTGAATTAATTAACTCATTACGCGTGGTAAAGATGGACAAATGAGTTAATTAATTTAATAACATGCGGATTGGATTACCGAACAGCTCAATATAAGTGTCAGTTTATTAAAAATTGATTGTATGGCGCGTAAGAAATCTCAGACCTCCATCCCCCATAAACCCTTACGAAATTAATGGACAGCCCCTAGCCCAGTGAAGAATTTTTCATTTGACGAAAAGATTTCTCCGACTGCAGCGGGAATCGAACCCACGCTTCGTGACACAATGCGCCTAAACGACTGACGCCGCTAACCACTCGGCTACGAATCCCACAAAAGTGTTGTGGTGTTTTGTCAAAACTTTATCAAAATTGACTGAAAATTGTGGAAATTAGAGCCAAAAGATAACGACAATTTAGTTGTACAAATAGGTCAGGAACGCAAAAGTTAACACGCCATGTTGAATTGCTAGTCAATGGGACCTCTACCAATTCAAACCTCCGGAGTTTATAAAACCTAAATTCCCCGATCCGCTAAATGGGCCTGCGTCATTCATTATATAAAGATTCAAGCAAACAGAGTGATCTTTCGTGGATGCCATTCGTGTATGCACTTTTGATGTCGCTTGAAATTTAGAAGAAGGGTATGGATGGAATAAATCAAAGCATTGTTGATAAAGTTTAAATGGGAAATTATACATTGATTTTTTTGCAAGTAACCTCTACTTTAGAAAAAAATGATTTATAACTTTACATTAAAACTTTATCAACAATGCTTTTTGATTTATTCCATCCAAAGCATATATTGTTCCAAGTAAACATAATTTTTTGAAAGAGATTCTATTTTTTAATACAGTAACTTGATCGGCTCAAGTATTTTTTTTTCTAAAGATGACATATTGGAAGATCTTCCCCTTACAACGGTACCTTTGAAAGTAGCTTATAAAGTTTAGCTTACAAACTATGAACAAAGACCCTTTACTCCGTGCCACCTGTCATGGTTGCAAGAAACCTCAATTCTTGAAAACTTTTTCCCATTGCGGCTTACCTCATCAAATTCCATCATAGCCTCTGTACAACTGTAACCCGTTGTTAACGTTGGGTGATAAGATGGAACGCAAACAAAAGACTGTAATGAGAAAATGCCATTCCTTCAAGATAGTGTTGCGTGCCCTATCCTTTGCAATCCATCACATCGATTGAGATTGAAACGGATCGCCAACCACGCTGCTGTTGCGTTGGTTTCTCTGTTTATCGACGTAATTTCCGTTTGCCACTTGTCGCTTTCTTGAGAAGATTGCAACGTGGAAATGGTTGAGAGCCTGGTATTATTGGCTGCTGCATCGTGTCCTTTGTGATTCAGACTGATAAGATGTACACGCCCTTTGTGTTGTTTAAGACGAGTTATTCTCATAGTTTCGAATGTTTCGATAATGATCCTAACAATGCTACCAATTAAAATTTTCCAACCGGATAAGTCAGCACAACAACTAGATAGATATCTGTCAACAAAACGCGGTTTAGTCAGAATTGGTGGGAGGAAAGACGATATCTTGCCACAACAACACAGGTATCTCAAAACAATCACTAATCAGCTCCGCATTTGGAGAAATGTTTATTGTCTTTCTTTCAAACGTTGCAAGAAAAAAGGATTTAATTTATTCATTGGTAATTCTCTTAATACTTCAGTGATCACGCGTTTTTATTTTGTACCACACGTAGATAAGTGACTGCTTATAGTAAATATGTTTTTTTTTTTTGTAAGAAGGGTTTCGAGTTACACCATTCCAATATATTTTTTTTTTATCTTTATTAACGAGATTTTTAGCCCTAGGCTAGTTCATCTCGGGACCAACGGCTTTACTTCCCTTCCGAAGGAAGTCGTCACTACAACTTTTTTGTCAGTGACTATCTCGGGGATGGGATTCGATCCCAGGTCCTCGGCGTGAGAGGCGTGTGTTCTAACCACTACACCAGGTCCGTCCCCAGCATTCCAATATAACAGATTCCAATATATATTCTAAATGACCTGCTGTTCAGATTATCGACAGGGGGTCTTGCCATAGGCTTTACCGAGGACACCATCCTTTTATGTCAGTGTTTCTCAAACCTTTTCGGTTTGCTACCCCTTTGAGACCAATAAATTGGATTTTCTTGTATGGAAAGCTACACAGAAAAAAATATTTAATTTTCAATGTGATGTAAACTGAAGTCTACTGTAAAAAAAATCAAATTCGTGTGTTGTTACAGCATCATGTAAATTTAAATAAATATAGATTAAATTTTCAACAATAAACGGTTAAATATTACAAGATCGTGTAAATTTAAAGTGAATTCGATTGAAAAATAATGGATTGGTCGTTGAAATTTAGGTTTATTTTGATGCTCCAAATATGTGCATGAAAATAAACTTAAATTAACAACATATTTTTAGCTGTGTAAAGTATGTTTAAAATTTGAACATATATTTCATATAATTCTGACGACTTCAGCTTTACCATTTTAGCGCAATGAACAACGCAACGCCCTTTCATAAATGTTTTGAAGGAAATCCATAGGCAGCATAAGGCATAGAGTATCTTTGCTCAGCTGAGCATCTGGCTCTGTACAAGTTCGCAAGTAATACCAGAAAGGAAAAACTAAGTAAACGCCAGTTAATGATTCGTACCTAGCTTATAGTTCAAACGATGATTTTCACATTTTTGTGTTTCCTCCAATAAATAAAACATGTGTTAGAACTAACCAATCTGTACAGCAACCTTCAAACAACTTAAAATTACATTCGCTTTTTTTCTACCGATACAATGGCACTCCTATTAGTGGAAGACGTCCTTCTTTGGTATCACGAATTGTTTAACCTGCAAGAACAAATTCTGCTATACTAAACTTAAAGAGCTATCACAGTCTGACAGCTAAGGAACAACGAGCTTCCTACACCGAGCAGGAGAAATTGAGTGGCTATGACACGAATCAATCATTCATAGCCCGAGTCGCTGTGTCCACCACCGTCTGTTTAATATAATAATGCTACTCTCTGGGGAACGAACGAACCGACCACACTGGATTGTTTGATTGCAATTGATGATTTCACTCTAATAGATTTTCTTCCGCTTCAAATGTTCCATTCAATAGAATTGCCAGTTTCAGGATTCTATTAAACAGTAACGATTCAGTATGACTACAACAAGATTGGAAGTATCCATAGATTGTCGTTGAATATATTTCACATATCGTATTCTGGTTTTAAAAGAAAGCCATTTTATTTCACTACTATAATTATATACCTTTCACTTAGTTTAAAACTAGTTTTTTAAATGAGTCATGCGATTCCTATTCAAACTCAAAGCAAACACTACCGAATGCTTTATGTATATCTAGAATAATAATACCTGTTACATAGCGATTTGTCAGAACGAAATTAATTTGTTACACATAAAAGTTTATGAATGATTGAATGTCTATTGGCGTGGGACACGTTCATATGAAACATATTAATTCTCGCTTCAGTCCTTTTTTTTAGTTCTCATTTGCCATCTAACAGCAATGAGTAATTCTCACTGAGACCTTCCACTTTTTACACTTGTTCTTGTTAAATGTTCAACGTTCTAATTTATGCTCATTCGATAACTCTTGCCAAGTAAGTAAAGAAACTGCAATCAGTTGATTAAATGGACCCCTCGGTGGTTATAATTTAAAAAAAAAATGAAGGACCCCTCGATTTTTGACAATTCTTGGCACGCACTGCCTCAGATATTTGTTCAACAACCCCTTTATGCATAATAACTTGGTTTAGAAAGAGAAAAGATAGGAGCTTCATTTGCAGAAATGAAAATATATAGCGGCTATTTTGAATTTTATCGGAAAACTAAATTTTCATGGCGTTTTTCCGTTGCTTATTGTTACAGTAGGCGGAAGGAAGCTCTTGTTAATACCGTCACGAAACAGATTTTCACGATTGAAAAACTTAAACTTCATATGTACCAAGAGAATGCGTTTGCTTGCTCGTCTAGCAAAGCATAAATAAAGCGAAAATAATGCGTTTTTGAATCTCGATTTTTCAAATTTCTTAGAGTGTCCATACTGCCCCGTGTCCCTATATATGTAGGATGGCACACACATTCTTCTTCTTCTGCTAGACTCACGTCCCGATTGGAACAAATCCTGCTTCTAAACTTAGTGTTCTCGTGAGCACTTCAACACTTATTAACTGAGAGCTTTCTTTGCGATAGTTGCCCTTTTTCATCCGTATATTATGTGGAAAGCACACACGGATGAAAATATTTAAATTTCAATGTATTTTAAACTGAAGTGTAGAAAAAAATAAACCAAATTCATCTATTGTAACGGCATTACGGTTAATTTTCAACTAAAGATGCTTGAATGCTAAATGATCGTGTGAATTTAAAGTGTATTCAATTGTAAGATAAATGATTTATCGTTGGAAATTTCAGTCTATGTAATGCTCCAAATAGGAGCCTTCCTTAGCCGAGTGGTTAGAGTCCGCGGCTGCAAAGCAAAGCCATGATGAAGGTGTCTGGTTCCATTCCCTCGAGTCCGGTTCCAGATCTTTCGTAATGGAAATTTCCTTGACTCCCCTGGGCATAGAGTATAATCATACCTGCACATGATATACGAATGATGAAAATGGCAACCTTTGGCAAAGAAACCTCTAAGTTAATAACTGTGGAAGTGCTCATAAGCACTTTAAGCTGAGAAGCAGGCTTGTTCCTGTCCAGTGAGGACTTAATGCCAAGAAGATAGAAGATGCTCCAAATATGTGCATAGAAATAAGCTTAACTTCGAGGACAGACCTGG
The DNA here is from genome assembly GCF_002204515.2 of Aedes aegypti. NCBI lineage: Eukaryota > Metazoa > Arthropoda > Insecta > Diptera > Culicidae > Aedes > Aedes aegypti. Next base: position 53,040 of record NW_018734437.1, read on the forward strand.
AGTAGTGGTTAGAACACATGCCGCTCACGCGAGGACCTGTGATCAAATCATATTCCAGAGATAGTCACTTATGATGTAAAAGTTTTAGTGAATACTTCTTTCGAAGGGAAGTAGTTAAAGCCGTTGGTCCCGAGATTAACTAGCCTAAAGCTAAAAAAACAGTCTACTATGTGACTTCGGCAAATTTTGTGCACTTTTAAATCAAAAGATAGAACGAAAAATTGAAAATGCTAACTCTTAATGTTATCAAATTAGGGCGTTATCATGCGAAATTGAAGTAAAACAAAGAAACCGGTAGACTATTATTACAAAGTTAATACACTAGGATTCTTACACATTTCCCGGAAAACCATTTTCGGAATTCCGTTTCGTGGAAATCATTTCTCGGAATATGGGTCATCATCACGGAAACCCATTTCCCGGAATGCACCAAAAATAAACTTTCGGGTTTTTTTTCTTTGCGGTTCGAATATCAGAACTGAACGGTTTACAAAAGCCCTAATAAAAGTAATGATGACCGCGCAAGACCACGTCTCAGTGTCAAGGGTTTCAATCCCGCCGATCGAGGATTGTTTCGGGTTGTAATATTCTTCTACTTTCGATAGCATAAAGTTTCTTTGTAAATTGCCGAAGAATATTTTCAGTTAATCCCTGTGAGAGCCGAGAAACAGGCCCTTGCCCAGTTGGAACGTCATACAAGAAAGAAAAAGAAAAAGATAATACCAATTAAAATACAATTACAGCCTTCATTCTAATTTTAATGCTAATGTTTAATTCCAGAGATGGGGAAGGATTTGGGGGAAGCCTAGCAAGCCTTTAATTTTTTTTTACAATCATCCTATGATAGAAGAAGAGCCTGGTGGTATAGAAATAATGTCCAACCTGTTTTTCCGTTAGTTACACAGAAAATAAAATGTGTTTCAGGAAAAAAAAATATTTTGAAAAGTGTCGTAAAAACTTGAATTTTTATTATAGCAAAAAATCAGTAACAAGAAAAGGCTTCAAGAAAAAATGAAAAAAGATAGGGATGTTCAAAAATACAAATTATAAAAAACAAATTCATAATATCTACTTACTTACTTATTTGGCTTTACATCAATTATCTTGATAAAGCCTCGCCAATTCACTCGGTTCATGACCGCTTCTCTCCATCCTCGACTGTGACCCACGCTCTCCAGGTCCTGGTGCACCTGGTCAGTCCACCTAGCTCGCTGCGCCCCACGCCTTCTTGTTCCGACCGGATTCGTAGTGAACACCATATTTACAGGGTTGTTGTCCGGCATTCTTGCAACATGCCCTGCCCAGCGTATCCTTCCAGCTTTAGCTACCTTCACGATACTAGGTTCACCGTAGGGTTGAGCGAGCTCGTGGTTCATCCTTCGCCGCCACACGCCGTTCTCCTGCACGGCGCCGAAGATCGTCCTTAGCACTCGGCGTTCGAAAACCCCAAGAGCTTGCAAGTCCTCCTCGAGCATAGTCCACGTCTCATGCCCATAGAGGACTACCGGTCTTATGAGCGTTTTGTACATCGTGCATTTGGTGCGGGGGTGAATCTTTCTTGACCGCAATTTTTTCTGGAGCCCATAGTAGACACGACTTCCGCTGATGATTTGCGCCTTCGTATTTCCCGACTAACATTGTTGTCAGCCGTCAACAAGGATCCGAGGTAGACGAACTCGTCCACCACCTCGAAGGTATCCCCGTCTATCGTAACACTGCTTCCTAGGCGGGCCCTGTAGCGCTCAGTTCTACCAACCAGCATGTACTTTGTTTTCGACGCATTCACCATTAGCCCGACTCTTGTTGCTTCGCGTTTTAGGCGGGTGAACAAATCTGACACCGTTTCAAATTTTCTCCCAATAATATCCATGTCGTCCGCGAAGAAAACAAATTGGGCGGATCTCGTGAAAATCATGCCTCGACTGTTAAGTCCGGCTCTCCGCATGACACCGTCAAGCGCAATATTGAACAACAGGCACGAAAGTCCGTCGCCCTGTCGTAGTCCCCGCCGAGACTCGAACGAACTGGAGTGTTCGCCCGAGATCTTCACGTAGTTTTGCACACCGTCCATCGTTGCTCTGATCAATCTTGTGAGCTTCCCAGGAAAGATGTTCTCGTCCATGCTTTTCCATAGCTCTACGCGGTCGATACTATCGTATGCCGCCTTGAAATCGATGAACAAATGGTGCGTAGGGACCTGGTACTCACGGCATTTCTGGAGGATTTGCCGCACGGATAAGATCTAGTCCGTTGTCGAGCAGCCGTCGATGAAACCTTTTTGATAACTTCCCACGAACTCGTTTGCTATAGGTGATAGAGAATCGGAAGAGAATCTGGGATAGCACTTTGTAGGCGGCGTTTAGGATGGTGATTGCACGAAAATTTTCATACTCCAGTTTGTCGCCCATTTTGTAGATAGGGCATATAACGCCTTGCTTCCACTCCTCCGGTAGCTGTTCCGTTTTCCAGATTCTGACAATCAGCCGATGCAGACAAGTGGCCAACCTGTCCGGGCCTATCTTGATGAGTTCGGCTCCGATACCATCCTTGCCAGCGGCCTTGTTTCAAGAACAACAAATGGCTGTTGAATGGCATCCTTAACTTCCCCCATCGTGGGAGCTGGTTGGTTTCCACTGTCTGCTGTGCTGACAAAGCCATCACTTTCGCTGTCCTGACCTTCTGTGCCTGTGTTCTCTGCGCCATTCAAGTGTTCATCATAGTGCTGCTTCCACCTTTCGATCACCTCGCGTCCGTCCGTCAAAATGCTCCCATCCTTATCCCGGCACATCTCAGCTCGCGGCACGAAGCCTTTGCGGGATGTGTTGAGCTTCTGATAGAACTTCCGCGTTTCTTGAGAACGGTACAACAACACCATCTCTTGGCATTCCACCTCTTCCAGACGGCGCTTTTTATCCCGAAATAGGCGGGTTTGCTGTTTCCGCTTCAGTCTGTATCGTTCCACGTTTTTCCGCGTACCATGCTGCAGCATTGCAGCCCGCGCTGCATCCTTCTCCTCTAAAACCTCCTGGCACTCCTCGTCGAACCAATCGTTTCTTGAGCTCCGTTCCACATATCCGACAATGCTTTCGGCAGCGTCGTTAATGGCTGCTTTGACTGTCCTCCAGCAGTCCTCAAGAGGGGTCCCTATCGTGCTTGCCCTCATCCGGCAACGCTGCCTCAAGATGCTGCGCGTACGCATTGGCGACATCCGGTTGTTTCAGCCGCTCGAGATTGTACCGAGGCGGGCGTCGGTATCGTAACATCTATGATGACGGATAGTTTTGGGCGCAGTTTCATCATCACCAGGTAGTGGTCGGAGTCAATGTTAGCGCCACGATAGGTTCTGACGTCGGTTATATCAGAGAAGAGCTTTCCATCGATCAAAACGTGGTCGATTTGCGATTCTGTCTGCTGAGGTGATCTCCAGGTGTACCGATACGGGAGGCTGTGCTGGAAATAGGTGCTACGAATGGCCATATTCTTGGAGGCGGCAAAATCTATCAGTCGTAGGCCGTTCTCGTTCGTCAGCCGGTGGGCGCTGAACTTGCCAATCGTCGGTCTGAACTCCTCCTCCTAGCCAACCTGAGCATTCAAATCTCCTATGATGATCTTCACGTCGTGGTTTGGGCAGCGCTCGTACTCGCGTTCGAGCTGCGCGTAAAATGCGTCCTTGTCATCATCAGTGCTACCGGAGTGTGGGCTATGCACGTTGATTATGCTGAAGTTAAAGAATCAGCCTTTGATTCTTAACTTGCACATTCATTCCACCACCATGGCCACCACCCGATCACGCGCCTTTGCATATCACCCATCACTATGAAAGCTGTTCCCAGCTCGCGTGTGTTGCCGCAGCTCTGGTAGATGGTATGATTACCTCTAAACGTTCGCACCAATGCTCCTATCCAGCACACCTCCTGCAGCGCTACGATGTCGAAACCGCGGGTCTTCAGTACATCGGAGAGTATGCAAGTATTTCCAATGAAGTTGAGAGATTTGCAGTTCCACGTGCCGAGTTTCCAATCGCTAGTCTATTTTCGTCGCTGTGGTCTTTGCCGATTGTTCCGGTCTGTATTCTCTCGTTGACATTCCTGTGCTGATGTGTTTTTACGGTTGGCTTTCAGGGCCTGACACGAACCCCCTAGATTTCCGGAGGACCATAAAATAAATCATAATGTCACAAATAAAAATAAATCATTGTCCAAAACGTGTTATTGGCAGCTTTTTCGCCGCAAATTTTAATACAATTATTTTTCGCTATAAATCGGAAAATTACAAATGTTTAAAAGAAGGGTGATAATCTATAAAAAAAAATGGACATTATTATACATTCTAATGGCATAACTCGAAAGAACAGCTTATGTATGAAGGAAGGGCAATTATCCAATGAAAATATAGACAGAAGGGTGGTTCAAAAATCGTTTTTCTTCCACACCTTTCATTCGATTCTAGATCAAATTATGAGTGTCCTCCCAAAATTTGAGCTCATTTGGATGAAAACTGAGCTGTACAAGCCCTTCAAAGATTGTATGGGAATTACTGTAGGGAAAGCAAGCAATTCATTCAATCGATCTTAGTGTTTGCCCACGTGCTCTTGAAGGTTAGAGCAACGCTGATACTGTTAGATTCCTTCGTGAGCTACAACTTTGCCGAAGACCGTATGCCAATCGGATTAGTTATTCATTTTTTATGAGTTGAAAATCTTTGACGATAATAATTTGGCTTCTTTGCAGGCATCTTTGTATCAGTGTCAGCGTTGATCTAACCATAAAAAGTACGTGTCCACACACTATGACCGATTATATGAATTGCTTGCTATTTCCATAATAATTCCTATACAAACTTTGAAGGGCTTGTGGAGACGAGTGAACGGTGTGGAGCAAAAACGATTTTTTGAAACACCTTAATAGATAGTATGGACAATGATAACTCTATCAGAATAACAAGAAAATGGACCAGTTGAAAGAAAAGTTTCTCAGTCTTGTGCATTCGCAAATTCAAAGTTTGGCATTTTTTTATAACCACCTTAAAGTAAGTCTGAAGTTGGAAACCTTTCGAAGGAATATGAGATGTAGAATATTGATCTTCACGATATATTGCGCATTTCTTTCACCACTGGACTATTGCAGAAGTTTTTACAAGTGCGGAAACATTAATAAAAGTGTGTGATTGAATCAAATCGAGTCGGTGTATTCAGCGGGCTTATTCATCGCAATCCAAAGAATAAGTGCACTGAAGACACCAATATGATTCGATGCAATCCCGCACTTTTATTCTCATTTTCGCACTTATGAAGCCGCACTTCATAGTCTAGTAGTGAAATAAATACACATTATGAATAGACTACACTAAACTTGCAATCGGATAGTGCGAAAAAAAAAATCCTACGTGTAAAAATTCTCGATCTGATAAAAAAAGCCCAATCCTTAACCTCGCTCACTAACTGAAAATATGGTGGATAGAATCATAATAACTGCAAATATTTATTTTTTTCAGAGAGGGGACCTGGTGTAGTAGTTAGAACACACGTCTTTCACGCCGACTTCGATGCATCTCATGGCTATAACTAACGTTAATAATACTAATCTATGAAAATCTGTCTATTTACAAAATATTCTTGAAACTTGACACATTGTTTTCTAATATAACATTGCTGTTAAAATAGTCACCACCAAACAATCGTAAATCATTCGTTTAAAAGTTTTTTTGACGTTGATCCGGGAAAGAGGGTATTCCGGGAAATGGGTCATTCTGGAAAATGTCTTTCCAGAAAATGGGATATCCGGGAAATAATTTCGGAGAAATGTCTTTTCGGGAAATGGAATAAAACCATACACTAGAATGCAATAACTACAGTGAACTCTCCCTTATTCTATAACTACAGTGAACTTTCCCTTATTCGATGTTATGTATCACAATACTTTCCCTAACTCGATGGAATGCGCGGTCCCTTCAATCTAGCATACTTTGATCCCTCTTTGATGTTCCATACTCGATACCTCTCTAACTGGATGTTCCCTAGCTCGATGTGATCTGTTTCAGTTTCCTATGTAATTTCACCTCTTTAACTCGATATTTCCATAAAAAAATTTAAAATATCCTCAAAATTTTATATCATTTGATAACTACACAGAAAGAAAAATCCATGTAAATTTCAGCGTCAAATCATGCACATGAAGGGAATGCCAGATATATCGCGAATTTACATGACGCATCGGGTAAAATTACATAAACATCAGGTAAATTCATGCGTATTGTCGCGTAATCGGTTAGAGTCCATGCCAGATTACAATATGTGTAGCGGAAACTTACATGATGTTATTGTAATTTTACACGATGTGTCGTTAGACTGATGCAAATTTTGACATTTTTGCTCCCCTATGCTTAAACGGTGTTAATTATAATAAAAATCATTCTCCCAAAATTTGAAGTGATTTGGACGAAATTTGGTTGTGCACACGCCATTTGAAGTTTATATGGAAATTACTATGGAAAAGGCAAACCTTTTGTGTTCAGTCCTCTAACTGCTCGTAATAATAATCTATGAAAAAGTGAACAAACTCTTCTCGTGTGAAATCTTCCCAGCTACAACTTTGCTGAAGACCACATTTTGATGGGACGTAAGGATAATTTGTTACTATTGATAACAAACTCTGAACCATGCTGAGATGATCATTCGATTACTTTCAGAGCAACACTGCTTTTTTGCTGTAGAACATAGTAGCCTGGATTACTTTGATCTATTCTACCCGCCAGGAGCACCACTGTTGCCTGCCGAGCAGTTGGTTAAACATGCAAAATGCAAACTCACCTTATGGTTATGAATAGCAATTTATCCTGACGTCCAATCAAAATGTGGTCTTGAGCAAAGTTGTAGCTGAAAGGATTTCACATGAGAAGATTGTGTTTACTTTTCCATAAAATATTATGACGAAAAGATAGAGGGCTGAACACAAAATGATGGCGTTTTCCATAGTAATCTCCATATAAACTTCAATTGGCCTGTGCACAGTCAAATTTCTTCCGATTCATTTCAAACTTTGAGAGGATGCTATTTACCATAATATAAATCGTTTAAGCATAGGGGAGCCAAAATTTCAAAATTTACATCACTCTAATGTGTCGTGTAAATTAGCGACATATCGGGCATTCCCTTCATGTGCATGATTTTACGCTGAACTTTACATGGATTTTTCTTTCTGTGTATCATTATACTGATAATAAAATGAAGGTTGACAAGCTTTTTCAGGGTGATGAAATTAAAAAAAAAAAATTTTAAAAATGTGTAACATTGATAAATGTCAGGTACCCCGGGGCAAGTGGGACATAAAAAAAGCGATAGTTCAAACAGATTGTTCTAAATAATTTAAAAATGACAATGTTTTGCAAATCCAACAACACGGTCCCAATTTGGCAACATATTTGCTGGTGTGTGCATAAATTTGATCGAATAATTTCGAAATTGTGAAAACCTTAGAACTTCTAAGTTAAAAGAAAGATGGACAATGAGCCATTAGACGCAGACACCTTGCTAAACGAGGCAAGTGGGACACATCCGGTTTCATGCATCAAGCCACATCAGTAAGTCAACCATTGCAATAATACGATTGATAAATCATAGATTTTCAATTTTGAGTACATATTTGATGTACATAAGGGATCAACCATAAAATACGTAACGTTTTAGGAAGAGAACTAAATGTAAGGTTATGTCACATCGCATTCAATTTTAACTGAAAATTTATCACTTAAAGCGTAAAGAGGTATAAAACATGTTCAAAATATATCATTTATAAGTTGTTAATCGAAATGCAACACGTAAACTTTCAATAATTTACGAATTTCAAAATATTTTATTATTATTTGTTATTACTGTTATACATGGCGGAAACCACTTAATGAGATGGAACTGTTTCCCGCAACTACTGAATTTGATAGAAATATCAAATAAAGTTCAATAGAAATAGTATAGTAATCGTTCTCATGATTTATTTTAAACTATATCTCTGTATTCGTTTAATTTTGAATTCATATCACAGCGTAACAAAAATAGCATTTTTGCGTGTCTCAAGGATCAAATTATGTTCTTCTTCTTCTTTATGGCATAACGTCCCAACTGGGACAGAGCCTGCTTCTCAGATTAGTTTTCTTATGAGCACTTCCACAGTTATTAACTGAGAGCTTTCTTTGCCGATTGACCATTTTTGCATGTGTATATCGTGTGGCAGGTACGAAGATACTCTATGCCCTGGGAATCGAGAAAATTTCCTTTACGAAAAGATCCTCGACCAGCGGGATTCGAACCACGACCACTACGGCTATTTGGGCCCCTCAAATTATGTGTCTCGAGTAGATTTGGGGTTGCTGAGTCTGATGCCATTTTCAGAAATGTTTCTGTACGTTACATTTTTTTACAGGTCGCCAAAGTTGTATAAAACACTGGTTTTATTGAAGTTTACATAAAATTTAAAGTTTAAATAATTTAAATTTAAATAATTTATCAAAAGTTCTGCGATCTAATCTACCAAGCATGCTATTTTGCACTTAAACTTTCACTTTAGAAATAATTTGGTTTAAATCACACGATAAAATTTAGACTAAACCGGTTTTTTCAACATGCTTGCTGTTTCCATACAAAATTCTTCATTTCTCTTGTAAGGAAAAATACAAAACTTTTTTAAAACATGAAATAAATACTTACCCCCCCCCTCGAAAGTATTATAAACTTTGTTGAAACGTATTGTGTTATACGCATGAAGTTTGAATTCTGTGACAATTTAAGCGAATAAATTGCCTTACAAGCTGACAAACTTACGTGCAAGTTGGATAAAATAGTAAATTTTTGCATGTTCAACAGCCAATACCTAATAAACTAGACGTGCTATGATATTTTTGAAAACAGCAATGGATTCAGCAACCCTTAATTGAGTGAATAGCGGTATTTTGGTGCGTGAGACAAAAACGTGTTCCGCAGTGTATTTTAAAAATAAAAATAGAAAAAAATATTTAAAAAAAATAGTTTTTTCTCCCTATTCAACAATTACGTAATATGAGATTGATTTTTGTTTTGATAAAAATAATTCGCTTGAAAGTTCCAGTGATACTTTCTAAGAAAATGTTTGAAACGTGTAAAAAAAGTTTTGATTCTGGTACTTGTTTCGTTAGGTCCCACTTACCCCGGGTATAGAGATATTTTGTGGTAATTTAGACTATATAAATTTTCATATGAAATGAAAACAAAATACCTGTTTATCGTAAGCAGCTTGTAACAATACTTAGAGTTGTAGCTTACCGATGATAATTCGATTTATAGCACAATTATTTTTTGCGAATCAATGCAGCACGTGAAACGTATCACAAATAATCATGCAAGTTGAAAATGGTGCTGAGCTGACAACTGTTACATGGAGCACATGCTATTGAAAATAACAATATTTTTTGTACTAAATACTTTCCTTATCATTGCATCTCCAACTTTCTAGAAGAATACCCCTTGAAAAACTTTTCCTAAACGAGCTATGAGGGAATGTCGCACCGGATTCTCACTTGCCCCGGGGTACCTTACTAAAATATTTTTCACATTTTAATTACCGTCAAGTCACCAGTCGCCGTGCAGTCTTCATTCATCGTGCACATATACAGATTCCTCCAGAATACTAATACATTTTTCACAAATAAATATTTTGTTGGAAAAATGATGAAATTAACTAGTTTTTGTCACAAAGCATTTGGAAAACCTAGTTTATGTAGCCAAAGCCATGTTAATTCTGTTCAATAATAATTTTTTGAACACTCTTGGTAGAAAAACCAAAAATTTACATTTTCATTTTAACGTTATAGTATAAAAAATTTCATAAATTTAACTATTTTCATTTTAGATACTACTAATAAGATATTTTTAATCGTAAGAACCTTGAGATTGTAAGCAAATTAGACTTTTTATTTGTATTTCAGCGGAAAACCCCTCTCATCGGACAACATGTTTACTTGAAGGTTTCAAATAAAGTGCTAGTTGGGTTTTGGGAAACTTGTTTTGCAATGTACTACAGATGACACGCAGGCTTCGTCCTTTGGGGGTGAGGCAACTAAAAACAATCGAGGGGCTTAAACACAAAGGGATTTAAGTGACATTTTGAATCAAGTATACTAAAAAATTCTACTGTTTTCAAGATTTTCAACGGTATTTTTATGATCAACAGGTAAAAACAACGCAATTTGTAGAAAATTGGCTTGTTTTGTCGGCTCTGATACATTTTGTATGGAATGAAAAATTGCTAAAAAATCTGAAAAGTCGTTTTTTTTTTCAAAACTAGATTTTTGTCACTTACACTCCTTTACTGCTAACCTCCTCAATTATATTTAGAAACCAATAATTCATTGTCCTTATGCTGCTTGCCAACTTTGTTAATTGTATACAAAATATCGTTCGATTTTAGAAAATTGAAGTGCCCTTTTGAGTGACATCGAATCTTAGTTACATTACATTTCCTTAAGCTCGCCGTTCTCAGGTTGAATCTTCCCGCACTAATTAACTTATCACTAATTAGAGACGGTTCTACACATTCATCGCACACATGTAGGTATCGCAGCATAAATACGGCCCTCCGATTCGAAGCCACAGAGTGAACAACCGCGCGCAAAACATCTTAAATGCCAATAGGAGTGGGATGTTGGCAAGGAATGTCCCATTATGAAATTGCGATGATTACAAAGTTAAATTAAAACTTCCATAATGTGTTTTGTGTGAGTCTGTGAGGCTAATATGAAGACGAATGAAATATTGCCGCATACTTGGAAACGAGAGATAAATATAACAATATCTCGTTACCTAACTGCACCCAGTCACTACTAACTGGCTGGGAGTGCGATATTAACTCATTAAATGTTTCACATGGTTAATAAATCTGCTTACTGATGTCGTCTATAGTGCTTCTGCCACAAGGCTGCTTGTGCTCGAAGTTCACAATCAAAGACAAGCCAGTGAGACCATTAGTGCGCTAACAGTCTGCTTAGCTGTTCCCGGAGAATACAGTTGACCATGAGGGTTGGCGCTTAACAGCAGTCACGTCGAATGGGTCAACAAAGGATTAAAAGAGTGGACATCGAATGGGGGCGCAAAAGATGCTAAATAGTTCCGGAACGCAGTCGTAGACTATCTCTCCATCGAACTACGAGACGATAAGAGTGGGTGTAAAATCTCGTTTGCCGTATTTACGGTCCCCGTTCATAAATCAGAGCAACATAAACGAGCCATCCGAGGGCAGAAGCAGCTTTATACGAATGTCATAACTCTTACCCAACTTCATCGCTCATTTCGCTGCCAGGACGATTCTCCAAGGCTAAAAACCGCTCAGTTCTCGGTTACTGCAGTGGTGGCAATAGCGTTGATGGGTTTGTAGCATTTTTGTTTATCTGGCTCTACAATGAAGCTCTGCCAGAGTGGAATTCCTCAGTTTCTTACGCTACAATGTTGAATTGTGAATACGCTCATAGTTGTCGATGCATGGAAAGCATTCAAATTCCACTGCCACTGCTGACAATGATGGAATTTTACCTCAGAACTCCCATGAGGACAGCAACTATGAAAATGATGGTGATGAATTGTTTGAATGAGAAAACAATACGTACTTTACTATCTTTGGATTATGGGTATATCTCGACTTCGAATATGTTAATAAAAATACTTTGGCAGTAGAAGATTGCAACGATTTTTGTCTAAAATTATGATTAGTTTTATTCGACATTTGTTCCAATGTTTCTACTTTCTATTCTATTTCTATTATATTTAACTCATTAGTACTATACCAGGGAGGGAGCTTCAGAATCATTTTCCAAATATTATTTTGAATTGCTGGATGCTTGGGCACGTCAGGAGTTAATCATCAATGTTAACCTCCTTTTCCTAAGCAGCCACGTAGTGTCGGTAGCGATTGTTTCAATTGGCTAAGAATTAACACTACGGACTGCCTGTTCCGGTGGTAAAAGTCGATCTCACAGGTGACCCCTAATTGATGGTGTGATGCGTACCGTGCCTAGGAATGAATGGTTAAGGGGTCTAAATAAAACCCTACCGCAAACGAAGCCTGTGGGGTACCAGGGCGCCCTCTGCAGTATTGTGCCCTTCCTGTGCTACCCGGAGCAAGGATGGAAATCTAGTGATCATGACAAAATCAATGATGCATCGTGGTTGTTCTTTATCATGCGAGCATAGCAACAACTATAAACCCTTAGTCGTCAAGCCCTAACAACAAACTCCGCTCCGCGAAAAAGGAATCGCTCGGCATGTGTGCTTACGATCAATTATTCGCAAATCAAAGTCATAACTTTTGGAGGATTTTCACTTGACGACTAAGGGTTTATAGTTGTTGCTATGCTCGCATGATAAAGAATCTGGTATACCATTTTTGGTCCGAAAGTCAATCGGGCATGGTTTGGGCGAAAAATTATGCCCTGAATGCGTTATGATCCGTGTTAATCGCAACATGTTACAACATCCGACAAACGGTTTGTCCCGCGACAAACAGTGCATCGGATGCTACATATATCCTTATTATGCGCGCGTATTGAGCTGTTCAAATCATGCTTCTGCAAGAGCAACGGCCCTCTTAGACCATTCAAATACTTTGTTGTTAGTCGCTAGAGGCGTTTTTTCCATCCATCAATCTTTGCAGACTCATGCAAAATGGTACAGCCCAAGTGGCGCTAGTTCAAGAACCCTACTTTCGTAGAGGGAACTTCTATCTAGGTAACCTTGTGGACCCAATATTTGCTACTTTCAGCAAACTTGAAATGGCAAACTCGCGCTCAATGCCCCGCGCATGCGTGCTCGTTAATAAAGCAATCGTTGCTACTAGAGTGTCCATTTCCCGGCCGTTTTACTTGTCCAAAAAATTGAGCATATCCCGGGAAATCTCGATATCCCGGGATTTCTCTGATTTTCTGTAAAAGTAGTGTTTTTGTTGAAATTGAAGTAAAATTTCAACAATATAATACTTTTACAATTAACAAAGTAACGTTTTAAGATAATTAGCTATAGTAACATGATATAAATGTGTATATAACTAAACAAAAATCAACGTGAATCTCCATTGCTTCTGAGTATGCATAAGAATTTTTCAGATTGCCAATAATATAAAAAGTGTGACAAACATTTTATCAGATAAACACAATTTGCTTCGGCGAACTGAAAATGTTATCTAAGATTCAAAGAACAGAAAAACGCTCGAAGATTATGGAGAATACTTTGCCTTGGAATTATGCTGTATGCTAATGTTAAGAAAAATCATGATATACAATGTAGGCATTTTCAATATGTTTGCACCTAGATTACAGGATGTTCGTATATTATCCATACAAACTTAGAAGACATGTCTCTATGTAACCAAGCTGAATTAATTGATCGTTCCAACATTGTTCAATATCTTGACCTATTATGTCCTTAAACAGTGAATTTGTCGCGTTTCTGATTTCAAATATTTGTAAAACTAATGCATATGAGTTGATAGCTCTTAGCAAACACTGTTTGTAGAGCTGTCATTCGAACATATTGTATTTTTTTTCCATAACAGTTTTTATTTCAGATTTATCTCGGAACTTAAACCCTGAAGATCAACACAAAATGAATTCATCTCTTTTGGAATTTAGGGAAAGAACATCTCTAGAATAGCTAGCTGCCTTCGAGAAGAATGTCCCCAAATTTGTTTAATGTCCCTATTTCAGTACTAAGCAGTCATTTTGAATTTATTTAGAAATCTATTATGTTTCAACAGATAGATGCATTAGAAAAGGTTCATGGACATTGATTTTTTATTGTTTTCAATGGGACTCGATCTTTCACATATTTTGTTATTCGGATAATATAGGACACCCTGAATCTATTCATTTTCTTACTATTACGCCTTATTAACTAATTTGTCAAAAATGCTTAGCGTCTGAGCAAACATGTCATCACATTGCATTAAAATAAAGTAGTTTCCGTTACATTTTATTTTGATGTTGGGAATCCCGGGATTCCCGGGACGTAAGAAATTGTATCCCGGGAAACGGGAAATCCCGAAACCAGAGATGTATGTGTTGTCACAATCGATGTTTCTGTTGGTGACCTTAACAGGAAATACGTCTATTGTTCGGTATATTTACCACATGATGAACCATCTCCAACGGATGACTTCAAACGAGTTGTCGAACACTGCGCAACAAAAGGCCTTCCGCTGATTGTGGGCAGTGATGCCAATGCTCATCACATCATCTGGGGCAGCTCAGATCAATTTGAGAGGCTCCAGTCTAATGGAATACTTAAGTAGTACAGATCTTGGATTACTTAAGGTGATTATAAAACGAAGCCAAACTTTGAATTTTCAAGTGCACAAGACGAGAGTATCTGACAACAGTTTGTATTGAAAACCAATCAACATGATTGCTTGCTGGTGGTGACCAATGGGATAGATTTTTAACGCGAAGCGCTGTTTGGTTCTCAAGTTTTGTGCTCTTGAAAATTTGAGGTGTGGCTTCGTTATATAATCACCTTAACATAGACAATCACCCAACCTTCATGGTATCTAATAGAGAAGAAGTGTTAGACATAACGCTCTGCTCGAATAGAATCAGTCACGTATCAGATGAGGAATCATTATCTGATCATCGCTACATCTTCTTTGAACATTCAAATGTAACTGCGCAGACTTTGCGTTTTTGGAATTCCCGGTCAACAAACTGGGAACTCTACACTGAATTGGTTGCGTCCAAATTTCATGGATATTCTCCGTCCATTGAAAATCCAAGTGATCTGGATGATGCCGTTGATACTACAACATCCTACATTATGGAAGCTTTTGAAGAAGCATGTCCTCTACGGTCTGTAAAGACTACAAGAGGGACCCCATGGTGGAATTCCGATCTGACTAGACTCAGTAAACAATGTAGAAGGAGTTGGAACAGACGCCGTACAGCTGAATCAGAGTGGTTCAGTCGCCTCGCAAAGCTTATAAGAAGGATCTTCGTTCTGCTGGAAAAACCTTTGTACAAATGTTTCCAGTTTGAGTGAAGTCAGTCGGCTGAACAAAATCCTTGCAAAATCTAAGGATTTCCAAGTGAACGAAATTCGCTTACCCAATGGTGACTTTACTTCTTCCGATGAAGAAGTTTTAGAATGTTCATTCAATACACACCTCCCCGGATGTGTGGACTTAGCATCTACGGATGAACCAAATGTCTTTTCATGTAGTTACGAGTCTCTGGCCTCGGCTCGCAGTATCGTAACTACTGAACCGATTCAATGGGCACTTAATAGTATCGCTCCTTTCAAATCTCCAGGAGCAGATGGGATTTATCCTGGGATTTGAATTTATCAAACATGTCTTGAAAAAGCTACTTGTAAGCAGTTTTGGTACCGGGTACATTCCCAGATCCTGGCGTGATATTACTGTAAAGTTTATCCCAAAAGGAGGACGTGCATCGTATGAAGAAGCGAAGAGTTTTAGACCAATCAGTCTGACCTCTTTTTTTCTAAAATGTTTGGAACGCATTATCGATCATCACATCCGAGATGCTTATTTGGCAAACATGCCTCTTCATGTGAATCAACATGCTTACCAATCTGGAAAGTCCACTGTGACTCTTTTACATAAAGTTGTATACGATATCGAGAAAGCATTTGCTCAGAAGCAATCCTGCTTGGGTGTTTTCTTGGATATTGAGGGTGCCTTTGATAACGTGTCTTTCGATGCCATATTGGAAGCCGCGCGAAACAATGGGCTATCTACAATGATTACCAATTGGATTCATCAAATGCTCAAAAACCGATATCTCTTCTCGACATTTCGGCAAGCAGCGATTTGAAAATTGAGTGTTTGCGGATGTCCCCAAGGGGGAGACTTGTCACCACTTTTGTGAAATCTCATAGCAGATACGCTATTGAGGCAACTCAATAATAGTGGTTTTCCAACTTATGGATTTGCCGACGACTATCTAGCTTTGATAGTTGGTATGTGCATAAGCAGCCTATTCGACCTGATACATAGTGCTCTTCAGGTAGTCGAGAGTTGGTGTCGCCAATATAGCCTTTCGGTTAACCCGAATAAAACATCTATTGTTCTTTTTACGGAAAGACGAAACCGCGATGAAATTCGACCTTCACGTCTTTTTGGCACTGAGATTAATGTGACTCATCAAGTAAAGTATGTCGGAATCATTCTAGATTCCAAACTTTCATGGACACCTTGATTTCAGAGTCAAAAAAGCTTGCATGGCCTTCGGTCAATGCCGGCGAACCTTTGGTAAAACTTGGGGCCTTAAACCCAAATATATCAAATGGATTTACATAACAGTTGTTCGACCAATATTGGCATATGGATGTCTTGTGTGGTGGCAAAAGGGCGAAGTGAGAACAATCCAATCAAAATTGGGCCATCTCCAAAGGATGTGCTTGATGGCGATGTCCTGTGCGTTCTCTACAACTCCCACATCAGCGCTCGAGGCCATTTTCGACATTGGGCCACTACACATACATCTTAAACAAGAAGCACTTTCTTGCTCTTACCGTGTATGGGTAGTGGATCTACTGGAGAAAAATCCAGTGAATCGTAGATCTACACACACTTCGTTGTTTCCACTTTTGGTGAATTGGGACAAAATGGTGCTTGCTCCAAGCGATCTCACAATTGCTTGTCACTTTCCTTACAGGACATTTACCACACAATTCCCTTCACGGGAAGAGTGGATGTCTGGCTATTTGGAAAGAAGTACCGTTTTGATTCATATTACGGACAGCTTTTTATTCCGGACACTCTACTTTGTATGGGAAACATTTCACACGAAATGTTTCAATTTTTGCCGTTCGAAAGTACTTACTTTCGAGGCTCGTTTTAGTTAATATTATCCATAGATACCTTTGAAAATTTATAATGCTAAACTGCCTTAGATGCCTCTTTAGTGGTTTGCCCATTTCAATTGATGATTTGACTTTTCTATTTATGACTTTCATGAGCTGTCCGGAAAACGAATCGAAGTGTCTGGATTATGAGGCAAAAATAAGGAAGTGTCCGTAATAAGAATCATGAAATGTCTACACATTTCTATTTATTTAAAATTATTCATGTAGGGTAGAAACACCGGTTTTGGCCATACGCCAGTTGTAGCCACAGTGGATTATATACCATTTAACATAGCCAATCAGCATGAAACCTTTTGTGTTCAGTAGATCACATTCATATGATAGAGCTACATTCATTTACTCGTCCAAATTGATTCAAAACATAAGAAAAACAATTCATTTTCTTTATAATTTTAAGTTCCATACACCTAATTTGGCCAGGACACTCCTAATTTGGCCACTCTCATGAGAAATCAATGCAATTGGCCAATTTAAGAACCAAAGTTAAATCTCTGGCCGAAACTGGTTCCGTTGGGTTATATTGACCAACGGATTTTGAAAGCGAAAAAATGGTTTTAGCTCAGTTTTGATATTTTACACACATAATATGGATTGAAAGCTTGCATTTGACATATTTGTAGTATAAATACGACTTCCTATTTAATTTTTATTGACATTCTCTCTTAGGCTGGCCAAAACCGGTGCTTTTACCCTAGTGGAATCGAAATCTTCACCCACCATTCGAAGGCTTGGTTACGCGGAGGAATCATGCAGAATGATTTATTTGATACGCTTTCTGATGAGTTATACTTCACTGAGGCCTTAAGTGTCCGTAATATGAATCAAAACGGTATATCAAACAATATAGTCAGGGATTGAATCCTGAGAAAATTGAGAGAATCTCTCACGTATCGCTCTCTGTAACTATCATAACATGCTGCACTTTATGAGAGACTGTTTATCGTATACTGCTACAACTTTGATCAGGGGGGATAGTTGTGCATGATAAAACCCCTCTAAACATGCTCCAAGCTTGGGGGACACTATTGATATTTGAAGTTCGTGGATTGTTGATCGTGCCAGTAAAGAAAAACACCTATCCCCAACGGTAAACAAGCGAGAAAAATTGATTTTATCATCGCTCTCTCTTTGGGGCTCTCGCTCGCAGCTTCCATTTATCAGACTTGTTACACCTTGCGATACAATGACGATCGTGGACCGCAACAGATGGGATGTTTTTCTTAGCTTGCTTTGATCGTGGTTCATACTCAAATAAGAGCAAATTCTGCAATGCCTGAATATAGGGAAACTGGGGGTAAAATGAACACCCTAAGCAATTTTCATGATTTCTTGCTTAAGAAGCTGTCAGATTCTTTTTCAATAGCCCTGAATTGGAGAAGGATGTTTATGCAATGTAACAAGTTGAAATATTGTGATGGAAATAGAATTTTATCATCATTATTATAATTTTGAAAATTTCTTTCCACAGAGTCAATGTCAACATGTGGGTAAAATGAACATGCAACGGAGGTAATATGAACATATACTTGGGGGTAAAATGAACATACAATGGGGGTAATATGAACATATCCTGGGGGTAAAATGAACACAATTTAAATTGAACGGGTTGCGGCACGATTCTTGGCATCTGGTACATGATCAATGCATATCTCACAGACATTCCGGAATCGATAGAACATTTAGCTGCGACCATTTGGATGGCTGTCGATGTCTGTCTTTGTATTTTCGCCGGAAAACTTTCGGCATTTAAAATAAAATCCCGGTAGTATTCGCCCAGCTCTGGTGTTCATATTACCCCCATCTCGTGTGGTTCATTTTACCCCCAAAAGAATCAACATTATCAATTCATTTGTTCTAAGAATTCAGGAGATAGAAATACTTTCAATTTCCGTCTACTTATCATAAATACAATAAAGATATGATGTGCTACGCAGTTCAATAGATTTTTGATGATTTTAGTCATCAAAACCTTAAATACCAAGAGTGAAAAATTACATCATATGAGAAAATGGAGAGGCGTACTTTGTTTTTGGTAACTTTTCCAGCTTTTTGACACTTCTAGATCGCGCTAGGGTAGGCGAAATAGTTTTATAGTCTGAGGATTCAGGATGGCGCTATGTTTTGCATAGATTTATACCATAATTACCGTAAAACACAGACCTGTTCATTTTACCCCCCCCCCCCCCCCCCTGTTCATTTTACCCACAGTTCCCCTAGTATGTTACACTGATGGCTTTCTTCTTGAAGGTAGAGCTGGTGCTGGTGTATATTCTCGTGAGCTCAGGATGAATCAGTTTTACTCACTTGGTAGAAACTGCACCGTTTTTAAGGCGGAAATACTTGCTCTTATGTGTGGAGCGCAATCAGCACTTCAACAGCGCGTAATGGGTAAAGTCATTTACTTCTGTTCAGATAGTCAGGCTGCTATAAGCTCTCGTTTCGGCCAACTCAAGGTCGAAGCTTGTTATCGCATGTCGAACTCAAATTGAGGAACTGAATTCAGTCAACTCTGTAAACTTTGTATGGGACCTGGCCATTCTTCCATCGCTGGAAATGAATTGGCTGATGAGCTAGCTCGCGATGGAGCATCGCATGACTTCATTGGCCCTGAGCCGGCTATTCCAATTTCGAAGTGCTGGGTTGAAGCTTAAGATAAACTCTTGGGCGGCAACTCAGCACAAGCAATATTGGAATAGTTTGGAGTCGTGTCGTCAAACAAAATTGTACAATCTCCAAGGGTGGCGAAGAATTTAACA
The DNA here is from genome assembly GCF_002204515.2 of Aedes aegypti. NCBI lineage: Eukaryota > Metazoa > Arthropoda > Insecta > Diptera > Culicidae > Aedes > Aedes aegypti. The sequence goes on from NW_018734437.1 coordinate 72,684, forward strand.
AATCTGTCAAAGCAGAATTGCAGTCTCTTGGTCAGAGCGTTGACAGGCCACTGCCGACTCAACTATCACATGGCAAATATTCAGCTTGCTGACTCATTTGTGTGTGATAGTTGTGACTCCGATTATGAAACTTCGTATCACCTGATATGTAACTGTCCAGTTTTTTCGCAAATGCGATTCCAATTACTTGGTAAACACTTATTAAGTGAAACTGAATTCAGAAGCCTGAATCTTCAGGACATTCTGTTATTCTTGACCCGCTGTGGTAATAAGCTATAGGCTCTCTTTACGCTCATGCGTTTTGCAGTGCCCTTTTTAGGGCGCTGTTCGAACCCATTGTGGTATGGAGCTACATGCTCTCATTTCGCTTATGCGATCTTCCCTCTTCAAGGGACCCCACTTCTATTTCCTCCCATCTTTCCCTTCCCTTTCCTCTCCCATCGGGTAGATAATGAAATAAGCTCAAATATGGCGCTGGTACAAATCTCCCAACTGGCGGGGAACGTGCCTTTCGAGCCGGCCTTCTGATACAAGGTGTTTTGACCGATTCTTCATTATGCTGTTAACGTAATTACTAAAAAATCAAAGGTTTGACTTCGATGCAGCTTCACCTTAAACCCTACACTGTCCTTCACCATCAGTTCAAGATAGAGTTGATTCACAAATGGTCTGCAAGAACTGCTCTGCTTTGAAGGCGTCAACTAGCTCTGGTCCGGAAGGTATTCCTGCAGTGGTTTTGGAGATTTGCTCCAGCATCGGTGCATCATCACAACTTTCGAACTGATTGCAGATTTCGATGCAATTATCAACATTAATCATTACACTCTTGGAAGAAAACGCGCATTCCGGAGAAACGTCCTGACAGAAGTATTCTCAACAACTTCCACAATAGAAACGTTTATTAAAGATAGTGACGAAGTAACGATGAAATTATGGTGTAAATTTGTTTTTTTTTTATTGTATGATAACAAGTAAGTTTATCAACCAATTGAACACATTATAACGATCTTAACGAGGGAATCAGAACAAATATTTTTAATTTGTATATGAACAAGAAATATAAAAAATATGAGATCAAATCAACGAACTAAATGTAAATAAACATCCAATAAGAAAATGGATTTATGATATACTGTAATGTCAAGAGTTGCATAAACCAATTAATATCTAGTGCAAGGCAGGCTCTAATGAAATTTTGCGAAGCAGCACGCAAAAATACTTTCCTGCATTGTTTAAATTAAATTGAAATCTTCCCTGCAGTTGCATCTCCTCAAGTATCTTTTTCTCTGAATAGCGAACTCAAGCATCGCAATGCGCTCTTCCGCCTTTGAAGGTAAAGGCAGGCAAAAACTTTACGCGAACTCAACACTCTGCCACGTGATGCCGTGAGGTGGCACCCAAAGGCGACGCGACATTGTTCAAATTGTTTATAAGATGCAAATTCTACGGCAAAGTGAAACATACTCAAACGATTTCTCAAAAAGTCGGCGTATATTTCGGAATAACTTGGAACAAAGCGCGAGACGACTTTATTTGAGAAAATACAGGCACAGGTGGAACAAATTGGTATGAACCTTTTAAAATTCATACTGAAACCAAAAAAATCATTTCAAGCAAACGATAAAAAAACCATGCTAAGAGCATTAATAAAATCAACACCAAAACTGAGAGGTGATTACAACTTCGTGCTTCTGTGGATAGCACTCCCGCATGAGCGAGTGTAAATTAAATTAATAAAAAGATAATAGAGCACAGGTACTTCTCGCGAAATTGATACTCCACTGATGCGGTCGATAGCTTTCGGTCCCACAAACACCAAGGCAGAACCAGCTTTGGGGAAATTATTTGATTGATGACACAGCAAGAACAGCACAGTGGTCATTCCATTATCAACCATACTGCGATTCCCTTCCGATTCAATTATAAATGGCAGTCATAATAATTGGATTTCTCGTTTG